>NC_056746.1:1379992011-1380057011 GCF_019279795.1 Protopterus annectens | reverse complement strand
CCTTGTCAGAGTAAGATTCCTGTACAGGGACTGCTGCTTTAAGTAATTCACATTCAGCACTTTTTATATTGAACTGTCCCAGGCAATGAAGCTAACTATATAAGGTTTTAGGTTTACTTTATACAGTAAATTTACACAGGCAAAAGTAAATCTGAAGGGAAGAAAATAGTTTTGATGCTTCTACAGTTCAAGCAGCTAGTGGTTCTATTCTGCAGACATGCTAAAGAAAACAAAATGAACCAATTACTTCTCCAGAACATTAATTCCGCTGATGATCATCTTATTTAGCTGAACTAAAGTGGAAATTTAAAAGTAACAAGCTAATCTTACTAAGGCACAGCCTCTGCTCATCATCTACATACAGATTTAGCTTCAGTAACTCTAGAGCAACTTTAAACTAATTAACTATTTCTCAACAAAAGTAATGGCAGTTGATAGAGTTTCTGAGATATGAAGGCATTTAAAATGTTATTTTGAGTAGTGTATCATATCCATTATCATTAATAAAATACACATTAATAAATAAGTTTATTAATTAATAGAGGTATTTCTTTGTTAGGTAGGGTATGATTTGGTGGCCTGGTATTTGAGGCTGTCATTTTATAGGAGTGGATTTTCTGGGGAGTATAGTGCTATTTTACAATGTAGATGGCGGATGTTAGTTACTGAGCAGTATAGAAGTGGATGATATTGTTGTCACCATAGTCGAGCAAATGTTATTTGGGAATAAAGACATTGTGTTCTGTGGCGAAAAAGAAAAGCATGTATGAGGTAAACGCTGACAGATGGAGGTGTGTGCGTGTATGTGTGTGTGTGTGTGTGTGTGTGTGTGTGTGTGTGTGTGTGTGTGTGTGTGTGTGTGTGTGTGTGTGTGTGTGTGTTCATGTACCTGTGGCAGTAATACACATAATCAAATATCAATTCAGTTGTATGCCTGTGCCTTTAAGAAAGACTTGCTGTAAATGATGTCTGTGATAATATCTATATATAAATGCATGGTTCTTGCCCTCATTCTTTTTGCCATCCAGAATATATTAACTTCCTTAATGAAACTGATTTCTTGTCCTGGTAATATTCATTTTGAAACCTTTAAATTGGACTCATCAAAAATATGCAAGTTGCTATTTGTTGTTGTTTGAATAGCAGTATGTGTTTACCTATACAGATACACCTGCTGCTTTCTCCAAGCACTAAATAGCTGATTAATTCATAAGTAGTCACTAGGCATTCATACCTCTCAACTGTCCAGATTTTCACAGAATGTCCAGATTTTTGACTCATATTTGTTATCTGTTTCTCACAAAACTGCAGTTTTCTGGCAAATGACTGGCAAATCATTGATGACTGAAGTCAGAAACAGAAAATAATGGAAGACATTTGAGTTTCACATATCCTTCAGAAAATTCATGCTAATGCCAAACTTGTTATTCTATCAACTTTCTAAGTTTGTAACAGCAATATTTAAAAAAGTGTCCCTATTTTGTGGCCTTTCTCCCACCATTACTTGTGGCTTTGTCCAGATTTTTTGCTCTGAGTTGAAAGGTACACGTGTAGTCCAGGAGACCATTGAGAAGCCAAACCCATTTTCCCAGTTACCCCCAGAGCACTGTCTCAGTAAGTGGCTTGCTGAGAGTCACTCAGGAGGCACAAAGAGGCCGAGGGGATCAGACCTTAATAGTATAACAAGCAGTTCAACAGCTCATAGCCTTAATCCTTTTCACTCACTCCCAGACTTAATGGAGTGTGAGTTCCACAGACTATAATACAGTCTAGTCTTAAAGTAAAAGTCACAACACTGCAAGTGTATGTCTGAAAAGTGGATTTCCTGCTTTCAAAACAAAATACCTTACAGCTCATTTTAATCCTTGACTTGGAGAAATGTATAATCATGACTTCATAAAGAGTTACGAAGAACCTGTTCTGTATTGCTAGACTATCTTCTTGTCTTCCATTTTTTTAAACAGATTTACTTAGTAGTAAATGTTAGTTTTAATGGCAGTTAATATACATATTATTATTTTGGCTTTAATCATTATTATAATGATAAGTTAATAAAAATTTTATTGATGTGTCGTTATTAAAACCTTAGTAGTTAAGACTACATGGGAAAATCCTGTGACTGCAGACTAGTGACTATTGTTTTCTCTACACCCAGGCTTAAAGGCTTAAGTCTAAAAGAGAAAGAACGATGTTCCATTTTCCAGTAACACTCCCACTGATTACTCATTCAGAAAACCAGTACCTGCCAAACAAAAAAATGTCTCCCAAATGCAGCCTTGTTCCAGGTGACTTGGAGCTCAGCTGAGTCAACACCCCCTCGAGCAGAGCCAGTTTGACTGCAGTGTGTATTTGCTTAGCTAATACTGAGTTTATCACATGACTCAGCCATCCAGGGATGATTGTTTTGCCTGCAGCATTTCCACAGAGCTGTTATGCCCTGCTAAATCCAGTTTGGTATGTCAGTTAAAAAGAAGAGGAAAACAATTCTACTCTTGTCTGTGATAGTCACAGGGGTTGCATAAACATACTGCAGTAGTGGTGGGGACTATAACGCTCTGAACCAATATACATCTATATTGCAGTAAACATCTGTGTCCAATGCAGCAGCTAATTGTTGACTTGTTCCTAACATGAAACACCATGTAGTTCAAAGAAACACATAATGTTTACATACCAAAATAGGGAGGTGTCATATATGTTGCACAGAACTAGCAGTTGGACATCTGAATAATTTGAGAATATGAAACAAAAATGCGTTATCCTGCCTGTCTTGGAATACTTCATGGACATTACTTCTTATTCCATGTAGAAATCCCAGTTATGACCTCATAAACTATTTGTTCAGTGTGATTAATAAAGGTTGTAAATAGATCATGACAATCCTCTTATAACCAAAGTTTGTGTATGGGCACTGGATTCATATTTTATTTAATATTTTGTAACCCAGTAATTCACCCTTGGCAACACATTACCCTTTTCAGGATTTATTCATGATTACTAACAAAAACAACAGCAACATTATGCACAAACATTTAGAAAACTTAAGAGGAAAGAATTACTGGTAGCTGGCATGCAACATATTACGTGCTGTTAAAATATTAAATAAAATACATGCACTCCTACAGCCAAGTACTTTTTATGCAAGCTCTTTAATATGATGTGCATGCTGTCTGTATAAAAAGGAACTTAAAAGGAGAAACAAAAAAGATAAATTATTAAATTTAAAAACATATTTTTTACATTATGGCTTCAGCCATTAAAAATATAATTATAATTTAGTAAGTGATAGAACTCAAGTAGCAGCTTATTTATATAATGTAATAATTTCCATGACTTTCAAGTCCTGATCACACCAAGACAGAATTTTGTCACACTGTCTCCCAGAGATGCACACCTTCACAGCCTAAGCAGGTTGCAAAAGTAAGTTGAAAAAAATTGACTTCTATTATAAAATGCCTTTGTTTGAGTGTAGTCATGTATTATACACTTTTCTGTCATGAAATAAAGTGGTGATTGTATTAAGTGGGGGAAATCTATTAAAAGAATTTGAAAATTCTTCTCTTTTTAATCAAACAAGTGCCACACAACCTTTAAAATCTACCTGTACTATCCCCACAACAGGTGGGCAGATCTGCAATTTTAATATCCCAACCAGTGGTCAAAACTTCAAGAGTATAAGGCCTTTCCTATACATACATTTTGCACTCCAGCTTTCATATTGGAATAGTAATTGAAGTGCCTGATGTAATGATAGAACCCACAAATGTCTGATCCTGTGGAATAAAAAGCAGTTGTACATCATTCTGAGCTACTGGCATTAATGTCTAAGCTAGGGACATAAAAGGAGAAAATCTAAGTAAATTATCTATAAATAATAAGGGGTGCATATTACCTATTAGGTTAAAGATTCTAATTGATAACCCATACCTAGGTAGCTGTTGGCATTAAATGGAAATGCACATCTATCTTCCAGGAAACATCCATAATGTGGACAACCTTGATAAAAATTATACTATAATCCTCTACTTTTTGATGTTCATAGGTTCATAGGTTGGTACTAGGCTATCGGCCCTAGGGCCTATACAAGCCTAGCCATAAATATTCCCTGGCTATTTCTTCCCACACTATTTACTTTCCTGGACCCCTGTCTAGCAGGGTGACTGATGTGATCCCTGAGGTGAATTTCCTTTCTCCCATCCAATCATCAAGGTTCCTTTTTAAGAGGGCCAAAGAGGGGCTCTGCTTGACATGTATGGGCAGTCTATTCCAGAGTCTGGGGAGTCTCTGGGTGAGGAACCTATCCCTCCAGCATGTTTTGTTTATTGTGATGACAAGGTTTAGATCCCTGGAGCGTGTGGCTCTGAGGGATTGAGATTTCTTTAATTGTAGCATGTTCAACAGCTCTGGGTTTGACATGGCCTTGTATGTTAAGCAGAGATCACCTCGTAGTAGACGATATGTGACAGAGTATAGCTGGAGTTTTTTAAGGCGGTCAGCATAGGGCATCTGCTTTAGGCCTGTAATTCTTTTAGTGAGGTATTTCTGCGGCCTTTCCAGTTGTTGCAAATGTCTTAAGAGGTACATACCAAATGGGGCGTTGTATTCTATAATGGGTCTAATGAGGGATGAGTACAGTGGGACAATGACCTCCTTTTTTCTTAATGAAAAGTCCTTAGTGATGAGGTGTGCTACATAGAAGGATTTTCTGACTGTTGTGGTGATGTGGTTATTGAAGGTGAGACCACTGTCCACCTGTGTCCCTAAGTCTCTTATCACACTTTCGGTGTTTAGTGTACTGCCACCTATGTGGTAATTCACAGGTACATGTTTTTTCCCAAAGGGGATAACTATACATTTCTTGGTATTGAACTTGAGCCCATGGCTCTGGCACAAAGCATCTGTTTCTGTAAGGCCCTTTTGTAGAGTATCCACATCATCTGGGGATTCAGTAATGGCTCCCAGTTTGCAGTCATCTGAGAACATTGTTAGCCAGAGTCTCTTAGTGTTGGCCTGTACTTCAGAGAAGTCGATGCCAAACAAGAGAGGTCCCAGGACTGAACCCTGAGGTACTCCACTTGTCACTTGTCTGGAGCTGGATTTGGAGTCGGCTACTTTTACAATGTGGGTTCTGTCAGTAAGCCAGATGGCAACCCATCGAGTGACGTAGGGATTAATGCCCAGCTTAGTAAATTTATCTATGATTCCAGAGTGGGGGATGGTGTCAAACGCCTAGACAAGGTCCAGATAGGCTGTGTGGACTGCCTTACCCTCGTCCACGGCTCTGAAGACTGATTCAAAGAAGTCAATCAGGTTCAGGACACAATATCGGCCCTTCAAGAACCCAAACTGGGTAGGGTCCAGTGTTTGAAGGTTGCCAATGTCTTTGTTTATATGTTCCATGATAATACATTCCATGGCTTTGCAGATCAGGCTCATCAGACTGATGGGGCGGTAGTTCCCAAGATCCAAGCTGGATCCCCCCTTGTGGAGTGGGATAACTGTAGCTGTGCGCTACTCAGTGGGCACGAAGCCTGAGGTGAGGGTATGATTAAACATGACACTTAGGTGAGGTGCCGGTTCATTTTGTAGTTCATGTAGTACACAGCCCGGGATGTCATCTGGTACCATGGATGCTGTATTAGCTTTGGAGAGTGTGTTATTTTACCATTATTACCGGAATTTGGCAATCTTCCGGTATTGAGATGGGCCATTTAGGGGGTGAGAGGGGGGTGAAATTGGCACTGAATTAATCTGCCAGGATTTTGGCAATATCCTTGGGATCAGTATATCTAATGCCATTCTGTTGTAGTTCTGAGCAGATCTGAGCATTGCCATTTAGATTCTTGACATAGTTATAGAATACCTTGTGGTTGTCTTTGGAATCTTTGGCAATTTTATTTTCATAACTTGCTTTGGAGGATTTTATGAGGGATTTCAGCTTCTTACTGAGGTTGGTAAGGGAGTTTTCTGCAACCTGGGATTTTCCTCTTTTCTGTAACAGTTTCTTCCTTTTGTTGTAAAGTTTGTTTATGACAGGAGACCACCAGATTGGCTTCCTTTTTTTGGAGGAGAGCATCTTGGTTCTATTTGGGATGGAACGATTCATGCATGAGTGGATGGGCTCGTATGCCTTAGTGTAGGATTCATCAGTTGAACTTTCAGTTCCCGTCTGCATAGGTGTCATGAAGTTTGTAACTTCTGACTTGAGTAGCATGAAGTTGGCTTTGGAGAAGTTTTTTATGGAGGTTTCCTTACTGGGGGGTGGGGGTGGGATGTGGATGTTAAACGTGATTAGCTTATGGTCTGACCTGACCAACGAGGGGGTGACCATAGGTGTGGAGCATTGATTTCCCATGTTGGTAATGACCAGGTCTAGGATATTGGAGCCCCTGGTGGGACTATGGATTAGTTGATCCAGGGCATTGGAATTTATGAATTCCAAGAACCGTTGGTCGAAGGTGTTGGTGCACGAGTAGTTTTCCCAGTTAAAGGCAGGGTAGTTGAAATCACCCAGTATTAGGGTGTTTGGTTGTATATTAATAATATTATATTATAATATGTATGTATGTATTATATGTATATTAATATTTTCCAGTATGTTTAGAAAGGTGCAGTGAGAATCTTGAGGCATGGTGGGGATCTGTAGCAAGCTACAATTTTGGATTATCCCATTGTAGTGTTTTGCCATTGATATACTATACTTATATACTATAGAGATATATATATATATATATATATATATATATATATATATATATATACATATATATAATATATATATATAGAGAGAGATAGCAACTTATATAATATATACTTCATTATATATAATTCTCTGTCTCTCACTCTCTCTCTCTCTCTCTCTCTCTGTATACAGTGTGTGTGTGTGTGTGTGTGTGTGTGTGTGTGTGTGTGTGTGTGTGTGTGTGTGTGTGTGTATATATATATATATATATATATATATAGATAGATAGATAGATAGATATACATACAGACAGAGAGTACACATGCTTGCTATTCTATACTATTTCTATTACTAACAACAATCAAGCCCACGCCACATGACCCGTTCCGTAGCTTGGTGTTATTCCCACTGTTTGTTTGCATGGACTGGAATAAGATGAAGATGCATGGATCAGAACATTATACAGTGTGATAATGGGTTTCTGCTCCTACCCTTTCACCCTCCAGTGGTTACTGGACACACCAGTGAGAATGCAGTGCTGACCCACTGGCGCACAGATGCTTTGGGAGATCTCCAGTTATACTGCAGAGCACTGCTTGACAGACAACACCCCCCCAAGCTGCAGCTATACCCTGCTGTGCTGTACTGCCATGTGCAGGAGGCAGTGTCACAAGAGGATGAGGATTAGACCACTCGACATGGGCCCCTTTACTCTCATGTTCTCTGCTGGCTAATCAAACCCAGGTCAGTGGATCTGCACTTAGGGCTACATTCCTATATACAATGCACAGTATGCACCTGTGTGTGTGTGTGTGTGTGTGTGTGTGTGTGTGTGTGTGTGTGTGTGTGTGTGTGTGTGTGTGTGTGTGTGTCTATATCATAGCTCTCAATCTCTTAGTACAAAAAATCTGGAGAAAGACAAAAATAATGGGAGGGCAAAGCCCCAAAAACAGGGACAAATTTTAAATATCGCTGTTATAGAAATAGAAAGCTACTTGAATAAAAGGTTTTGTGTTGCCATGCATTCCTGAAGGATATGAAGTCTGTGAATGTAGTTGTCACTGATTTCACATAAAAATCCAGAAAACAACAAATTCTATGAGGAACAGACCAAAAATATGAGGAAAAAAATGGACATTCTGCAAAAATTTGGACAGTTGAGAAGTATGGTCTATATGCATGCATATACATCTGAAGACATTTGCAAGCAACACATTGGTCAGTAATCCAGCATGCCTTCAGTCTATTCAGCAAGGTATGGGAGTTTTCTTTCCCTTCAATAAATGTCGTAAATTCTGCAAGTGGTGTGAAGGTGCCAGTGGTGATATCGGATGCTAACATTTCCTATCCTAGTGATGACGATTACTGGTGTGGAACTGTCCAACACGCATGTCACTAATGACACCAGCAGGCCCCAATACATCACTGTGAGCACTGTGAATGAGAATAACATGCACTTTATGAAGCTACTAGTTTAGTGTTTTAGTGTACTACTACTCCTGCACTGGCTTTCTTCACTACTACAGTCTTCTCCCAGTGACCCTTGATGCCCAATGTCTCCCAATGCCACGTGTCACATGGATGGATGCCCATTATGCATCTCCCATGCCTGACATAAAGGAAAACTAGCTTCCAAATGGACTTTCGAGCTTAAAATAAAAATGACAAAAATACTAATAACATAGCATAATGATTATATCATCCTTGGTAAAACATACCAATGTGAGAAACACAAGTGAGTGAGCACAAAAGAGGGAAAAAACAAATGTGTGACACACAAAATAAGAGAATCACAAACCATGCACAATGTTTCTTTCACTATAAGTAAACAACAGCTACAAAACCCAGAGCAGATATTGTCTGAGTAGTGGTGCTATTCCTCTGAGGAGGGCTGGGTGCCAGGCTAGCAACCCGAATCCATAAAAAACGTACCTGCTACTGAAACAATGAGTGTCTGGAAAGAACTCAGTGTCCGATGTGCTGACTGTCATGGAGAGGACAAGACAAAGAGAGAGCGTTACTGTTAGGGAAAGGGTTTTTAATAACATAACGTATGGGGCTAGGGGCAGGGGTAGGGGTAGTTTTGGGGTACCCCCACATGAGTAATAACAAGAATGGCAGTAGTACTAGTCATTTGCATTTTGCCACTGATGCACCCGTGTTGTTTAAAACATATACTTGAAAAGACAAAAGGTAAGAGTGTATAGAGAGACTGCAGATGATAAATTACTTAAGAAAGCTTAATCAAGACGTTTATATCAAGAAGTTACCTTGAAAAGTTAACTACTAGTAAGAGTAATTAATAACGGAAAGGACATTTATGATTCTGTATTTAATGATGGAAGGAATATGGGTCAAGTGAGCCAGTGGATTCTGCTGGTAACTTAGACAAGAATCTGACAACAATGCTACTGGCTGCCTTATTCTACAGACTCAGAACAGAGTAGGGTTATTATTATGATCAAATTGCTTATAGTTCTTGGTGCTCCCCAGTTAGCATTTGGTGTTGATCAACAGCCATTATTTGTAATCAAGAGGTGAAAAAATCTGAACAATATATTTAGTGAACAGAATTTGTTTGTATTGAACAGCAGTTAAAAGTAATGTACATTTAATTGTGTTAAATATTCGCAGTGAATCCGTTTGTAGCAAATACTGTTAATTACTTATGCAGAAGACAAATAAATCGAATAGATGCTTCATTTGTACTTATAAAACATTGTAAATTTTGACAAATGCTTTTCATGTGATGTGTTTTACAAATGCCACACTAGTAAAATATTAAATAAACTCATTGTGGAAGATTGTTATTAAATTAAACATAACAATACTACACATACTTTATACAGATATATACTAAGTTGTATCATTTAAAAAAGTTTGAATTTCATTTGACTGGTTTGTGAAATAAGAGGGAGAGATACAGGAAATGTATTAAATAATAAAAATTTTAAATAGCAAGTTCAATTTCAATTTAAAGTTTATTAAATTGATTGATTACTAAGCACAGGTACAAAAAATAAGAAACAGAAACAAGTTAAAATAAAATAGTGATATTTAAAGGAAAATTCCACTCTACAACTTATATATATATATATATATATATTTTACACAGTATGTTGTCTTAAATTGACTTGCAAAAACATTGATGCAAATGAGTTCAGTTTCTGCACATGTAAAGCCAACAACATCAAAAACAAAAACACCAAAACTACAATGATTGCAAAAGGAAAACGAATGTTCTGTTTTAGTGATTATTCAGCAAAACAGAAAAACCTTCAGACATAATTCCTCTGAACAGCAGTAGAATTAAGGAAAGGGGTGTTGGTAACGTAGTATGGGGAGCTGGGATAAGGTGCAGTGAATGGGTACGATTAGCATACAGGAGTAAGGATGGACAGGAAATTGTATGCCTGGGTTATTTACTAGTACAATCCGTTGGCTTAAAGTATAAACCACCTATGAGTAAGAGTCATGCAAATACCTCAAATACCTTATTCTCCAAGAACACAAGAATGCATTACTCCTTTCTGCAAATGCATCACTGTGCTAATGTGCTTCCTATCACAACCTGCAACATTCCTTTTTGAAATCTGACTGAGAAGCTATCAAAGCAAGCTGAATGACTAATACCTCCCTGAGGTTAATATGTTGCTTCTTCTCAGACCACAAACTTTTTGATCTCCCAGGTGAAGCTCTTCCCAAATAATCTGAAGCACCTGTTGTCAAGGTCTGACCTGGTTCTGGAGCTACAAAAGGTAAACCTGGAATGAAAGTTACATGGTTGTGTCACCATCTGAATTCTGTCACCAGAATCAATGGAAGTTTGTCCTACAGAGATTAAGCATTTTGATTCCAGGGCTGCACACATGTCATTGCAGACTTCTCATATGAAATATGTTATTGGGTGCCATGAAAATGAATGAAGACATGTACTACCAGGCTTTTAGAAAGGTTCTTGCTGAAAGAATTCCACTGTGAACTACAGCCTGTCCCGAGAAAGAGAAAAAATACATGATTTTGTGCACAGAATGGCTCCAAAGGATTTCTTTGTCAGAGAAGGGAATAATTCCATTTTCTGGATTCTCACAGAAGATCTCCAAATATCAAAGCATTAGAGTTTTCTGTTTCATAAATTCCCTAGGTGCAGCAGAAAGTCAAGAAGGTGGAGAAGTTAAATGGTAGTGGCAAATCTGTACTTGAAACTTTAAGAATTGTCTGTCAGCCTTGTAAAATGGGATAGACAGACATGTACTTTTCATATCTAAAGCTACCATCTAAACATTCTGTATAAAATGGAACAAAAGTATAAAGGGGCCAACATTATGAACTTCTTTGTCTTTATGAATGCTGATGTTTGTCAGATCTAGTATAAACTTCCTGTTCTCCTTTATTTGATACCTGGACAAGCCTTAAATAAAAAAAAAACAGCTTCAAAAATGCAATAATCAATAATTAGTAGAAGTTGCAGAATCAGGGGAAGAGTTTGCTGAAACCATTGTAACGTGACGTAACTTGTGAAGACTCATTCTGATGTTCATTTAGGAGCAGATCTGCGATACCAGCTCTTCAGAAATAGAGAAAACTTTTATGTCTGGTAGATGCAGGACAAATGGCAGAAGATGACTCACCCATCTCTCACCAGTGTGACGACTGGGGAGAGATGGGTGAAGGCTGCCAGCCTAATCAAATATAATTTGATACATAATTCTATCAACTGTATAAATAAATTTAAAATACAGGCATGTTTTCTTGATAATAAATGTAAAATACAGGCATGTTTCTTGAGGGTAAAGAATACTGTGAAATGTGGAACTGCAAAATATGTGACAACATTGCACTCTACTGGCCCAGTGAAGCGTGTTGTGACCCTTTCATGTTAGAATTTGGCTCCAGTGCATCTGGATGAAGGTTTCATGCCCATTGTTTTAAGGCTAAAGTTTATGACCGGAATTTAGATGTGGATGGTGCTTTATTGCTCTAGTTTCTGTTAGAATATACATGTGAAATGTCTTCTATTGTTGTAAGTTTCTGTGCAGGTGTTAGATTGCTAAATAATGCAGTTTGCCTGGGAAAACCTAAGTGTCAAAAATTGTGTAATTTGGGGAGGGACCCAGCAAACATGTATGTTAGTAATGTTTAAATACTATTTTCTCAGAAGAGACTGGGAGCATTTTGACTTTGGACATCTAACTTATCAGCACCCTGCCTTGTGCTCACATATAAGTTTTAGCACTGTGATTTCTTGTAGGAATAGTTAAAGCTAGTAAAGATTAATTAGGTATTTTTCTTTAAAATCAGACCTGTCCTACTATATTATTTTAAGTTTATGTGTGATCTCTGAACTCTTAGCTATCTCTGTGGTGTAGTAGTTTTGTCTTGTGTTTTAATTGTTTATTATTACATATTTTTAAAACCTACCTGTGGCTGATTTGTGTAGAGATAAGCTCTAGAGTACATTGCATATTTATAGAGGTTATTGTAACAGGCCACTCTAAAGTAAGCTTTGACTGTTAGTCATACTACCATTGGATAATAATATTGCACAGCAATAATTGGACACCCTTTTTAGGGCCTTTTAGTAGCTGATATTATTAGCTGGGTGGTGGCAGGGATTACTAATTTATGGTCTGGATAAAGGGGCACAGTTGGAGAATCTGTGTCAGCCTTTCCCAGGAGTGTCTGTGAAGTTGTATAAATTCTTAACTCAAAGTGTGTGTGTGTTGTGTCAGCTACTTGGCAGGGACACAAAGCACTGGTTGGACAGAGAGGGTACTGAAGGTTTCAGCTTGCCCAGTTAGGTTGTGACCTGGACCCTATAGCTGTGCCAGTGGGGAGTCTTACTGGGGACCTGGTGGGCAAGGGAGCAACCAGCCCCATACTGACTGTGATCTCTGTATGCACTTAAGGGAAATTGTATTTTACTGTGTGTATTAGTTATCCTTTCCTCTTCTCGGAGACGACCTCCCTGGTGTTAATGGTGAGGATTGAGGCTCCTTGATTGCTGGGCCAGGGCACAGTCGTCACACCCAGTCACAAGGAAGTATGAGAAAACAGGTCTCATTGAGAATTTTGATATGGCGATTGTTGCTTGTCTTTTCTAACTTACTGCTTCCCACTGCTTTTGCTGAAAATACTTTCTTTTGCTTTCTATTGCTGCCTTGTTATCTGTTTTCTACAGAGGGGCAAAGGCTTTGGAAAGATAACTTTTGTAGCATTTGAACTTGGGGAGTAAAATGTTTTATATAGATTTTCTAAGGGTTACAAGCAAATACACATTAATATCTGAGAAAGATCAGAACTTTAACCAGGCAAATCTATGTAATACCATAGCTAAGGCAGCTGCTCTAAAACTAGATCATAACTTATCTGCAGTCTGAGTTAAATGTATCTTTCCCTTCTTCATAGATTCCTAAGTAGTTACTAGACGTGCGCTCCAGGGGACCATTGAAGAGTCTAGCCCACACTCCCAGTTGCTCCTAAGCAGTATCTGGTTAAGTGACTTGATCAGGGTCACAGAGTATGTAAATTAGGGCTGAGGGAATCAAATCCTGTACTACAGGAAGTACAGTTCACAGGCTTACCACTGCTCCAACTGACAGACTTAGGGACACATCCTGAAACCTCCAATGTATTCTCTCGCTCTGGTACTGTATCATAAAGGCCTGATTGTTAATTATATCAGTGGCTAAACTAGCAGTTGTACACATTCTCTTCGTAAACCAAGGAGCCATTTTTATCATGCTCAAATGTACTTAGATCAGCTGTTTTCTTTGGTCCCTCAAGAATAGATTCTATAACAACAATGTTAGCCACTAGATTTTACACAAATATTTACTCTGCTCCTGTAAAATCTGTTACCTTTCTTTGTGTCATTTAGCTAAGAATCAGCTTCAAAAGAAACTATGAGAGAATATCTTGAGAAAGAACCAATAATAGGAGAGAAGTGTGTTCCTTCACAAGGTTTATGGTATCACCAAAAGAAATGTCTTATTGGTGGGGGTGGAACCTTCACCACCAAAATAAATGTCTTATTGGTGGGGGTGAAACCTTCATCACCAAAATAAATGTGTTATTGGTGGGGGGTGGAACCTTCATAACCAAAATTAATGTCTTATTGGTGGAGGTGGAACCTTCATCACCCACAATCTGTATCAAAGCCAAGAGAGAAGCAGTTGTATCTCAGTAAATGAAGCCTTATCATCTGCATCTTCATCTTCAAATGAACTGGATGAAGGAGAAATCAAAGGTAGTTCCCATCTCTTGTCCTTTGCAACACCTGGTATAGAGGGTTTGATGGTTTAACTTTATTTTATTAATGTACTTACCCACTAACAACTTTACAATTTAAAACTGGTAAACAGCAACAAACAAATAACAAGAACAACAGAACTAATGTAGTACAAAAAGATAATACATTAAATCATACAGCTAAAAATTAAAACTAGAACAAAGAATCATTCTATGATGTAAGAAGCCCCTTTAAAACGTGATATTTAAAGAACTCCTAAGAAACAACCTGGTCTGTGACATCAACACGACTTGTTGCAGGACAAATTTGTGTCCCAGAGACTACCCCATCTATGGAATAGACTCCCTCTCCACATCATGCAGAGTATCTCTTTACCCCATTTTTAAGTGTGACCTGGATAACTGGATGGGAAACAGAAAATATACCCCTGGGATTCCACCATGTCCCTGCTGGACAGGGGCATTGGTTGCTGACTTGTCTAAACATGGGCTAAACTCTTGGCTAGGCTTATAAGGGCCTCAGGGCCAATAGCCTAGTAACCTCTTATGATCCTATGATCTTATAGAGTCAAAGATGCACATCAGAAAAGACAGTTCAAAGGTAAGATATGCAAAAGTGCATAAACTAGATGTTTCTAACCTAGTTATGGAGTATATCTAGTATCACTTCAAATGTTGGAAGTACAGCTTTTTAATATAGACAGGACCCAAATTGCAAGGAGAGTTAAGGGTAAAAGGAAAAGTCTTAATAAAACTACCAAACCACAATCAGCAACTAGACCAGATCCCAGAAACTGGAGTGTTATGTCAGGATCCATTCACAAGTCTTGTCACTGAATTCTGGACGAGTTGCACATAAGAAAGCTCAGAATCTGAATTTCACATGTGTAGAGTGTTACAGTAATCCAGACCTGAGAATACTATTACTTGAATGACAGCTACCACATTTGAAGATGCAATTCTACTCTAGATTATATTTTAAATGGAAGAATAATATTTTTAAACATCCGTTAGTGGTCCTGAAGTCACAATACATTGGAAAGTGTTACATGCAGATGGTTTGCCTTCATCACAAATTCCAGATAATCATCTCCATAAAAATGTGTGTGGTCAAATAGGGCCTGTTATGGACAAACCATGAGGTCAAATAGGGCCTGTTATGGACAAACCATGTGTGTAAATAGGGCCTGTTATGGACAAACCATGTGGTCAAATAGGGCCTGTTATGGACAAACCATGTGGTCAAATAGGGCTTGTTATGGACAAACCATGTGGTCAAATAGGGCCTGTTATGGACAAACCATGTGGTCAAATAGGGCCTATTATGGACAAACCATGTGGTCAAATAGGGCCTGTTATGGACAAACCATGTGGTCAAATAGGGCCTGTTATGCACAAACCATGTGGTCAAATAGGGCCTGTTATGCACAAACCATGTGGTCAAATAGGGCCTGTTATGCACAAACCATGTGGTCAAATAGGGCCTGTTATGCACAAACCATGTGGTCAAATAGGGCCTGTTATGCACAAACCATGTGGTCAAATAGGGCCTGTTATGGACAAACCACGGCATGTACTATTGCCGACTATTTACTTGATTGATTAAATTTAAGTTGAGTATTATTTATTTAGCTGAGGATAAGAAGGTAAATAAAAATATATTGTGTCAACCATTTTTATAAGTTAAACAGTTATGAGACACCGTAATTGTTCTTTGTACAAAAATCATTATACCCAGAGGGAAAAAAAGCATTAAATTCTATCAAGATGTTGAGTTTTTGTCCTATTTCTTGATGTTAGAAAGCAAAGTGTTCTGAAGTCTGCACATTGCACAAAACATTAGCAATGTCATTGATTGTTTAATAACTGAGTCCAAAAATGACATCATGCATTTATTTATGATCCTCCTTTATTATCACCTAAACCCAGGACCAAAATGCTTATGAATAATTCTGTCCTACAATCGTTATAGAAAGATCAGACTAACACTATGTGAGGTAAATTATACGTTCTGTCTATTACATATTCACAGTGGGTGACTATCTGTCTTACCATATCAACTTTTCATTATGTTGCCAGATTGTTCTTCAGATTTCTCTTCTATGTGTGCTTAGTAGCTAGTCAGCCATTCCAGTAAGTAAAGTCAGACAAATGAGGAGAGGGTCAGTTAAATCTCACCTGCACAGTACTAGCAGTAAATATTTCTACCTTATATAACTTACCTCAGTGGTAATGTATATCCTGAATAATAAGGTACCAAAACATGGAGCTTGATGGCATCCCACACCCCAACAGGTAACGCCCAGCAATATGTTCACATGTGAGACACTCCACTGAGAGGGTCTTGAAAGGAAGGAGAAAAAACATCCAAGAACTGTGAAAAGAAGACTGCAGTGGATGTGAAGATACACTAGTGATTGCAGTGAATGTGAAGATACACTAGTGATGCACAGTATGAAATGTCACTGAGAGCTCAAGTCGGCACGAGATAAAATATAATCTTTGATCCATCTGAAGTGAGGATGTCACTCACTACTTAAGAAAGACAAACTCATTACTATACCCAGTTCTAGAACCAAACTTTCATGGAGCAAGAAGATCACATGATTTAAGAGAACATTGGAGAAGGTACTAGAGCCTTCTGTCACGGTTTAAAAAATTACTCTGTAAACCTGGTTCAATCAAATACACAAATCTCGCATGATCTATGTGATGCTGACATAAGATCCACAGATGCTTAAACCTTGGTTGTCCAGGTAGTAGATAGCTGTTCCCTACAAGACTAAGCCAGAAAATGTTTGGGCATATGGTCCACTGGCATTTGGTCCCTGGCTCTCTTCACTACAGAAATAGTAAATTCCTTACAGTGGATGAAACCTGGAGGGCATCCAGATAGATAGTGGGTGGTAGTAAAGGGTTCATTCTAGTCTGGTTGTTAGACTCCTGGCATTTGGGATGGGAGCAGTCATAAATCCTGTTCCACTGTTGCTACTGAAGTTAATGCTTGTCCTTTAGGACCCTACAGTACAAGCACTGGGGTGGTAGGGAAACCCAGAGGACCCAATTGGGTACCATTCTGTGGAGTGGAAGGAAAAAAACTGTGTTCCTGCTGCCAGATGACAGGTTGCCCTAGTCAAGATATAATGCCTGGACCTCCTGGGGGGTACTACCTGCTGCTGTGTGGTACCCAAAAGAACAGCCATCATTTTAAACTACTTAACATTTTATTCCCACTGTTCCCCGTTCTCTATCTTTCTCATTCTGTTTAGGGAATTTAAATGCAATAAGAAAGACAGAAAAAACAGAAGCCTTGTATTTTCAAGAACAGCCTGCAAATAACTATCTCTTCCTGTTGTAGTATTTTTCTTAAAAGGGGAAGAATTCTCACAATATACTTTTCAAATGTAATTTTAGTTTAATACTGTGGACCACCAGAAAATGATATATTCTTCAAACTACTTTCAGATCTTATTGTGTATAAATGATTATAAACTAATCAAAGTTAGTATATGACTATTCACTGAGGCAGAAATAGAGTATCCATAGAGCTGTACATGCAGTTATTTCTGCTTTTGAGATGAACTCCTTCTATTGGCTTGACACATGACATGAATATGTGCAGACATGTTTATAAGGATGTCCATCTGCTGAAGAGATTAGCCTGTAAGACTAATGTCCATCTTTGGTTTCATCCCAGTCATCTACGGATGCCTGTGACAATGTTCCTTACATCAGCATCCAGCAGTGTGCATGGTGAACCAATAGCAAATGTGATCAGGTCTGTTGTAGGAACAGAGTGGGGTACCAGCAGACTGAAAAGGGGCATATAATTATCTCCTTGCACAACTTTGTGGGCAGGAAGAAGACGGATATTTATTTGCCTGTAACCCTACAGCCATACCTTAAAAGATTACTGAAAAATTCTGTTAGATTCTTTATTTTGTATAGCAGAAGCCCATCATGACAGATTCTAAGAAAAGAAATATTGTCAGTTTATCCAGATCTAGTACAAGAAACAGGTTCCCTCTAACAGTGAGAAAAGTAATATAAGGATAGAAGAAGGCCTAAGCTTCAGTAATGTTTTTTGATACTATATATTATAAAAGAAAATAAAGACAGTGGGTTTTAGGACTCAAACTGCTGAGATAACTGCGGACCTGCTTAGCTGACTGCACACAGAGGAACATAGCTTGAGGGAACTAGTGTGTAAGAAACCAGTGCCAGGGTACCTGAGGTTTTTGTTGGAATGCATCCTGCTCAGCATATTTGTATATGTTCATAACGGGATGAGATAATGTATTTGTATATGTTCATAATGGGATGAGATAATGTATTTGTATATGTTCATAACGGGATGAGATAATGTATTTGTATATGTTCATAACGGGATGAGATAATGTATTTGTATATGTTCATAACGGGATGAGATAATGTATTTGTATATGTTCATAACGGGATGAGATAATGTATTTGTATATGTTCATAACGGGATGAGATAATGTATTTGTATATGTTCATAACGGGATGAGATAATGATGTAATCTGTTCATATATGACAGTAAGATTGGGAAAGTGGGCCCAGATGGATGAGGCAGAAAAACTTTTACTTCTACAAATAATACATTTTGAGTTTCGACCACTCTGACGGGACCAAGTTTTCTTCTTTTAATTTCTTTTCTTTCCTAGTTGCTTCCCTTAAGTCTACATGTCTTGTTCTAATATCAACCTCTTCCTGTGGTCAGGCATTTCTGATCCCTTATGAAACAGTCTTACTTCTCTACCTATAACTGAAAATATGTTTTATTTATTAAGCATTTGTTTGCATACTTAGTTTCAAGTGCAGCTCACTTCACAATTTCTTTGGACTTTTTTCCTAACTTTTAATCTTTGTTAAAAAAAAGCATTTAAAATTGCTAAACATTGAATCTTGTCTTAATATTGCACAATCAATTCAAAGAAGATAGCTCAGTACCAAAAAAAAGGGGGGGGGTAGATGACAGCAGATTATCCATCTGAGGTCTCCAGGTACATTCTAGGAATCGTTATTATCAAGCCAAGTGCAGATGGTGGAGACGACCGTGTTGTGTAAGTTGCAGTATGTAAGTGCCAAGATCAACCAATGCAAATTCCACAGAATATGATCAAAGCAAGATGTCTCATTCAAACCTTTTTCTGAAGACTTCTGAATGCAGTTGACACAATCAATGCCGTATTCATAGTTCAAGATAAAGACGACTGCAATCGGCAAATCAAACTGAGATCAGTGCAAGAACATACATTGAATGATCATTAGTTGGACTCAAATGCTGAAGTTAGGGAAACAAAAGGGAATGGTTATAGTTGACCATCTGTTTGCTTATCACACATAGGATAACCTCCAAACACACCTTATTAAATGAATGAAACATGAAAATGAATATTCCAATCATATCAGTACTCTACCTGGTATTTTCGGTAATTTGATATTGTTGCAAATTCAGAGCAAACAGTATATAAAACAAATAACAATCTATGCAAACAGTATATAAAACAGAAAACAATCTACTCTGTTTGTACTTCTGAAGATATTTAAAGTCTGATTGGTTACATCCATCCATCCATCTACAACCCCTTTTTCCCTATTTTGCACCTGGGGTCTGGGTGTCACCTCAACAGTGACAATCATCTACAGCCAAGGTTTACATGCCTGGGTGGCTAGCCCTGAAGTGGTAGTACTTCCAGACCACACACTTGCATGCACACACACACCTATGGTCAATTTAGAGTGCCCAGTCAAATTACTGGCAAAAGATTTACAATAAAGTAATGATTATGAAATATGAATGTCTAATGATTGTAAATATGAAATATGAATGTCTAATGATTGTAAATATGTATGTTCACAGGAAATATGTATTGACTGTACCTTCTACACTGTAATGACAATGTAATTCAACCTGTCCTTTCCTTTGAATACCACCTGTTTATTGTCTGAGATTATCATGTAATAACTTTGAAAGTCCATGTTAACTTTTTAACATACTCTGTATCGTGTTGTACTGTTTGTTCTATGTGAAGCTTTTCTCCCTGGACCGCCACTGAAAAAGGACATGTGTCCAGTCGGACTTTCCCAGTAAAAAAATGTAAAATAAAAAGTAAAATAAAAAATAAAATACTGCATGTCTTGGAATGTGGGAGGAAACTGGAGCACCTGAAGGAAACCCAAGCAAAGACAGGGAAGACATGCAGACTCCACACAGAAGGCACTCCAGCTTAGAATCGTACAAGGATCCTCTTGATGTGATGTGACAACACTATCCTCTGCCCCACTGTGACACCCTCTGATTGGTTACTTGAAAAAAGAAAAAGTGCAAAATAAGCACTGGATGTTGATGAAAAAAAGAAAATGTCCCAGGATATATTGTATATGTGTTAAGAGTATGGCACTATTCCACAGTATCTGAGTATAACATATCTATAGTATAATCTAATTTTATTAAATGTGATTAACAGGAAATTTTAATAAAATAAGTTGATCCCTCTTCTTTGTTAATATGAGCATTAGGATCTTTAACATCCATCTGAACTTCTATCAATTCGGGGATGCATTACACCTTAGTGTAATATCTCATCCACAGAATATTGCCTCTGGATTGTTACATCCACCTCATGTTATAGTGCAGTCACATTACTAGACTATGAATGCAGACGCCTGCTGCAGGTATAGAACATACAGCCTTCTTAACCTCCCACATCAAGGGTTAATGTGCAATGCTGCAGAGCCACTAACATTGATAGAACCAATAGTCACAATTGGTGAGGGTGGATTGTCAGCATTGCTCTCTCAGTAATGCTTTGTTTGGCATGCTCTGATGTTATTCTCACAAAATAACTGCTAATCAAGTGGGACACAAAAGTCCATTTCAATAGATATTACATAAATAGAATGCAAGAGTTGTAAATTGTCAAATCATAAGAAAAATATTATTCTATTGTAGGGAAAATGTCTTGCATTTGCTATGCAAAAGCAGATTACAGAAAAAACATAAATATCTTCATGACCTTTCTTCATGAGGCATGATCACAAAGCAAAAATATTAATAATATCAGTGAAACCTAATGAAAACTATAATTGTCTAGCACATGGATTTCACTCAGACAATGCAGCTCCATATCTAATCCAGTTTCCACTACAGAATCCAGTTCATCAGTCAAGTTATTTCATCAAATCTGATTAGATCTTAATTTGCGACTCTGGGTGTGCATCCTGTTTTGAAGTCTGATGAGTAACCACATTCCCGTCCCTACACATCTACACCCATTTGGATTACTCCTTGACAAAACATTTACAATGCAGTATAAAATTACAGTGGTTTCCACTCCTTCACTGCCTTGTGCTTCATTATTTTATAGTCCTTACATTTTAACCACTACTGGTGCAGCATTGTGCCACTTATGTAAGTCAGATTGCCCTTCAGCACATTTCTTCTACATCTTTACAGATTTTATTAAAATGGTGCGCTGTTTTTCTCATGCTTGAAAACATGCTTCTTAAATCTGCTGTATTTTGCTCAGTCAGCAAACTCTAATGTTCATTTGTTTACTTATTTATTTATTACGTCCAACTGGGCAGAAGCCCCTTTTCAGTGGAGGCCTCAGGGAGAAAACCTCCAGCATGTTACACTGAATATATTCACAAGTACAATTCAGTTATTCCGCGGTGGTGCAGCGGTAGCGTTGTTGCCTTACAGCAAGAGGTTCTTCCGTTCGATTCTCGGCTGGAGTGCGGGGAGTGCCTTCTGTGTGGAGTCTGCATGTCCTCCCCGCAGTTGGGTGGGCATTCGAAAAACATGCGTAAATGGGCGTGCTTTCAGTGAAGGTTGAACATTGAGCTGGCACCTCGGCGTTCATGAAAATCTACTGCCAATCATTAGCGGACCAGAGTTCCACTGTGGCAACCCCTAACCAGGAAAAGTCGAAAGACAACAGCAACAACAATTCAGTTATTCTGACTGAAAAATTACACAGCATTAACATACGATGCTCAGATGTACTTAGAATAACAATACAAACAATAACATAAAACATGCATTCAACAGATAGAAAAACATAGGGTATTCAGAAATAAAATCATAGCATAATTATGTTCAGGTCGGAAGACATAGCATGATATGGCACAAAATATTCAGAAATTGATGTAGGTTCCATTTCATAAGATATGATGCATAATGAAATACAGCAGACCTTTAGCATATAATCTTAGTCAGGAGTTTCACAAGAGCAGAGCCATGTATGCATAGAGTATTACTTAAGTTCAATTTTGAAGGAATTTAGGTTTTCAATTTGTCTTAGTGAGAACAGAAGAGAGTTCTACTTCCTAGCAACACAATTAGTGTCACCTGCTGAATTTTTGATTTAAATATTATAAGTAGCAGTTTGGCCCCAGAACATAGATTTCTTTTAGGGGTGCTTGAGTGAATGAGAGACTCAAGGAAGCAACTCTCAACATAAAAACGGCACCTGCTTGTTTCCTTTTCACGTTTAAAAGCTTGTAATCGCATGTCTTTAAATTATCTGTGAGATATACTTCCTTTAATAAAAGGGCAGTATTTTATCAGTGTAACAAATTATATTATACATCATTCTTAATAATGCATATTCAGTACTTAATAGGAACACTCATTACAGTTTTTAATGTTGCTTACTTTGGTTTAGACATCATCATCATCAGCCCCCCTTTTTCCTATTTTCTACATGGGGTTGGGGTATCGTGTTAACTGTCGCCATCTCACTCGATTCAGTGCACACTCCTGCCTTCTTCAACACTCATGCCTGACTGTCACAGATAGTCTTTCACACAATCCATCCACCTCTTTGCTGGGCATCCTCATTTCCTCTTACCTTCTTCCTGTCTGTCCCAAATCTTCCTCACCAGATTGTCTTCTGCTTTTCTAACCATGTGCCCAAACCACAGTAATCTGTTCTCTGCAATTGGAGCTACTTTGGCTTCTGCTCTTATGTTCTCATTTCTTCGTCTGTCCCACAGTGTGCATCCTACCACCTTTCTCAGGCACTTAATTTCCATCACCTCTAGCTTCCTCATCCGTTCTGCCTTTACTGCCCAGGTTTCTGTACCATACAGTACTACTGGCCACACTACTGTCTTGTACACCTTACTTTTCAGCCTCTTTGGCATTTTTCTGTCATACACTACGCCTGAGACTCTATGCCAGCTGGCTGTTCCCCTCTGATTCTAGCTTTGACCTCTTCATTAAGACTTTGCTTCTCCTCAGTCACCCCTCCCAGATACCTGAAGCTATTTTCCTGTTCCACTAACTTCCCTTCTATCTCAAGTTTCAGCTTCTTCTGATTTCCCGAATTTGATGCCATTACCACTATCTTATCTGTGCTTATTTTCATCCCATGTGGCTTCAGTTTTTCATTCCATTCCCCTATCCTTTGCTGAAGTTCTTGCTCAGAGTCTGCCTGTAATGCTACATCATCTGCATACAGTAACTTTGTTGATAAGTCCCCTCCAATCTCTTTGCTAATGTTGTCCATCACCAGTATGAACAGCAGTGGGCTCAGATGTGGACCCTGGTGTACACTCACTCCCACTGGGAACCCCTCTGTGAGGCCAAACACTGGTTGTACCTGAGTCGCTGGGTCCTTGTACATAGGCTGCACTAATTCTACCAGTGTTTCTGGGACTTTGAACCACCGCAGTACTGTCCAGATCAGCTTTCTTGGGACCTTGTCATATGGTTTCTCCAAGTTTAGGAATGCCCAGTTGGACTCTTTCCTCATCTCTAATTTCTTCTCAACTATTTCTGTCACTGCAAACATCGGGTTAATTGTGTTGCAACCGGATCTGAATCCAAACTGCTCATCTCCAATCTTATATTCTACTACTCTGTGTATCTGTTTATCAATCACCCTCTCCAGGACTTTCATGCAGTGTGATAGGAGTTTGATGCCTCTGTACTGCCTATAGTTGTGGATGTCCCCTTTGTTCTTGTACACTGGCATGAGAATCTTATTCTCCAGTCATCTGGGATGCACCTTTCTCTCCACACTGCTATTAGTACCCTCAGGAGATATTTCTCCCCTATCTCACCCAGAATCTTTATCATATCTGCTGTGACCTCGTCTTAGCTTTCTGCCTTCCCTGACTTCATCTTCCTTAGTGCTGTTCTTACTTCTTCTAGGGTGGGCTCCTCTTCTTCTCTCATCGTAGGCTGTTTCTGGGGCAGTACAGCTTCTGTAGGGTTCCCTTCAATCAGAAGCAGCTGGAAATACTCCTTCCATCTGCCCTCGATGTCCTGTGGACTGGTGAGCAGGTTGTTGCTAGCAGCGCTTATGAAGGGTGTCTGACTATCTTCTTTTTCTGTCTTTGTCTTGCAACCTGATATAGTTTCTCTGTACCATCACTGAGTCACTTTCCAGAAGTTGGTAGAGTGCCTCCGATGCCCTATACTTTGCTATTGCAACTCCTATCTTAGCTTCTTTGTTAGCCAACCAGTCGTCTTTCCTAGTCTGGTCAGTCTTTTCTATCTCCCATTTTTTCCTGCAATCCTTTCTTTTGATCACTTTCTGGAATTCTGCATTACACCACCAGCTTTTCTTAAGTACCTTATTTCCATACCTGGCTCAGCCACATATCTGTTCTGTAGTCCTAACACATGCTGTTTTGAGGCGCTACAATTCTTCTTCAACTCCACCAATTTCCTCCTCTTCTTGGGGTGCTAGTTCCCTGAGTAGTTCCTCAAACTGTTGTACTTTCTCTACAGTCAACTTCCAGGTTTGATTGTGGTAACCAGTAATTTATGCTGTAGGTTGATTGTTTCACTGGGGATGACTTTGCAATAATGGATTCTACCCCAGTGCCTTTTCCTTACTAGAAGGAAGACTATCTGAGTTGCATGTTGGCTACTCTTGTATGTGATCTTGGGTCTATATCAGAACATCGAAGTATTAAAACTTTGAATGTTCTGATATCGAACACTATTCAGTGAACACTAAGAATAGTGAAGCTACAGAACAGTAAATTCTTTCCTTGGGAAAGAATTCGGTTGGCCGTTTCTGTGGCTTCGCTATTCTTAGCGCTGTGGTGGAAAGTTACGGGTTGGGTTCAGGTAAGTGTGCAATTGTTTGTACATTAGGGTTAGGGGCGGGTTAAGTGAGTCAGGGTTAGGGTGCGGGTTAGGCGTGTGTGCGATAGTGACAGACTTTAGGGTTAGGGGCAGTTTAAGTGAGTTAGGGTTAGGGCGCAGGTTAGGTGAGTGCGCGATAGTGATGGACCTTAGGGTTAGGGTTTGGGTTAAGGTAAGTGGGTAGATAGTAGTGTATGTTTAGTTTAGTGTAGCATTAGATGTAGGAATTTAAGTGTAAGTGTATGGTTGCTGTTTGTTTGATGTGCTTGTGTTGTGTGTATGTGTTTCGGAGCAGTGAATATTTTCCATGGGAAAAAATTCGCTGTTCTGAATGTTCGATATTTTCATGTTTAGATGTTTTGGGGCCAATGAAATAACGTTCACTATTTTCATCTTTCGATAACGTGATATAAACGCGATCTTGTGACTGTCTCTCTTTCGGAATCATGTGTTAGCTACTATCAAAACATTTGCAGATAGAAGTATAGAATGGCTTCTCCTTCTTTATTCCTGCTGCCCCACCTGTGTGGACCCAGGCAGTCCTCATATTCTTTTCTGTCTCTCCCAATATGTGCATTCAAGTCACCCATTATCAACACCAATTCATGTTGTCCTGCTTTATCTAGTAGGTCCCGCAACTGCTGTTTGAATGCACTCTTTTCCTCACTATCACAACCCTGCTGTGGGGCATAAGCTGAGTTATGAATACTGCCCTAACATAGGCTGAGATTATGAATACTACTCTATCATAGGCTGTGATTATGAATACTGCCCTAACATAGGCTGAGATTATGAATACTACCCTATCATAGGCTGTGATTATGAATACTGCCCTAACATAGGCTGAGATTATGAATACTACCCTATCATAGGCTGAGATTATGAATGCTAACCTATCATAGTATGTGATTGTGAATACTGCCCTATCATAGGCTGAGATTATGAATACTGCCCTAGCATTACATTGGAGTCTGACTACCATGAGTCTGTCATTAATTCTAATGATATCCCTTACTGCCTTCTGAAGCCTCTCTTTCACCACAATTCCCACACCATTTCTAGCCTGTCCCTCTCCTGAGTAGTAGACTCTGGATCCCAAGCCAAGTGGTTTTGCTGCACTGGCCTTCCATCTCATCTATTGGATACATTGGATGGCCAGCCTCCTCCGTATCCTCGTGTCATCCAGTTCCAAGCTGCATCCTGTTAGTGAACTTACATTAAGCGTAGCAATTTTCAGTTCATGTTTGGAAGGTTGGCTGGTTTTATGTCCAGCATTCGTTCAACAGAGCTATTCCAGGTAACCCAGACTGGGCAACTAGACACCGGCCAGCCAATGGCTTATTTTTACAGGGCTGCTGGGCTTTATGGTGGGCAGACACTGGCCAATAGGGTCACATACACCCCTCCCACCATTAGCATGGGTCCATGTAGTAGGTCAGCAGTAACTACCCATGTCCATTTTGCTGACGTTAGTCAACATGACCGAATCACCTAGAGACATATTTTACACCATTGCGTGGCCAGCTCTGGCATGGCATGCAGTCTGTGTTCCATATTCTCCTATCTTGAGGATACTGCGCACCACAGTAGATGCCCAGAGCTGTTGGTCTGTACAACTCTTCTACCATTAGGGCACCATGTAGAGTCTGTGCTGCTGCCCACAGCTCCATTCATTGGTGAGGTTGTGTTGGAAACACTTAGCATGTTTTTTGGAGGTGGAAGGAACCCCACAGAGACACAGGGAGAACGTGCAAACTCCAAGCAGGCATTTGGTTTAGATACTATGCATTATTTATGAAAGGTGACCATTCCAACATATTGTTTGCATATTTTTTCTTGACGTGAAATGACACATGGCTAATGAATTTGATTATTTGTATTCATTTTCAAAGGCTTGGATTTATAAGCTCCTTACATGAGACATAATCAAATTGGCTGTTCTTCAAAGAGCAAAAATGGCTGCATGAGATCCAGAGACACAACAGTTCTGGATGCTGCCTTCATTAGTGTCTGCAACAGCAGAGTTCTTCAGTGGATGGAGAAAAGAATTGTGATATAAAGCTGGTTCTGCTAGCTTTGCAGTATCATTGAAGACAGACCTGGGATGGCTACAAATGTGGCTGGCACTGCTATGCTTCTGACTCTGTAAAACAGCTGTCATTTACTCCTATCTCTTATTTATTTCTGTTGGCACTGTGATTGCTGGTGTAGGACATGATTGCACATTATTCATGCCACTGAGTATCCCTACATTGCCCCCTACACTGCCCCAGAGGTATTAAAATAAGCTGCATTAGCAGCTTTGTGCATGAATTTCATGTTTATACAGGATTACAGCACTGAAGTGATTATGGGAACTGTTAGATGTTACAACGAGTCTATCCTTTCTTTTATGCATGTGATGGGGATGACATTGTTATGAGAAGGGTAGTCGCTACAGCTGAAAATGCCATACGGCAATTAAACTGATATTAGTATCATGTTTAGGATGGATGTACTGTGGGAGTGGGTGACATTGATATGGGCCTGTGTTACTGGGGTGTATAGCAGAAAGGAAGGAAGATTATTAAATATACTGTATATACTAGACTGATTTTCCTTCAGCTGGCCAACTAACAGAAATGTCGACATCCTGAAGGTAAACCACTCTACCTCTAAAATGGAAAAGTTGACTTCCTAGTACATATGAGCCTAGGCTGCTTCTCAGCACATGCAAGTACTACTTAAAAAAACATAAACAACATCCCCTCATGCAGGGGGATGTACCCCTCACACCTCCTGTTAATTATGAATACTAACCCTGAGATCATACAATACCCAGAGAAAGGGAATATTCCCTTACCCATGGACTGTTGATCTCGCACACCTGTCAATTATTTCTATAGTTGACTAAATGCAGTTGATTAAACAGATGTCGACCAAACTCACTGTCAACCGAACCCACAAGACTACAGTGCTAAAGAGGGATGTGGCTTAGTTTCTGTGCTGTGCTCAGAATTGGTGTGCGGTGTTAAGGGTTGTATGTAAAGTTCATGATAGTAATAGGGTGGGTGACAGTGGTCTGCACCTAAGCTGCTGGGGGAAAGTACACTTTCACAAGGAGGATTATTACATTATCAGTGCACACAGAATGTGGGTGCTGCTGGAAGGGAACAGGCTGCCTTAGTTTATCCTCCATACCTGAAATCAGTTTGTATTAACAGAGGGCATATACTCATTTTGCAATTGCCTTCAGGTGACTGTGGAGAATAAGGTGTATCTTTATTAATGACAGAAAATACTTAGGATGTATACATAGTGTGAAGGGATGTATATTAATTTCATGACAGACTTGGAGTAAGTGTGCAGCAGGAGGGATGTATATTAATTTGATGACAGACTTTGGGTAAGTGTGCAGCAGGAGGGATGTATATTAATTTCATGACAGACTTGAGGTAAGTGTGCAGCATGAGGGGTGTAAATTAATTTCATGACAGACTTAGGGTAAGTGTGCAGCAGGAGGGGTGTATATTAATTTCATGGCAGACTTGGGGTAACTGTGCAGCAGGAGGGATGTATATTAATTTCATGGCAGACTTGGGGTAAGTGTGCAGCAGGAGGGGTGTATATTAATTTCATGATAGTCTTTGGATGGGTTTGTTGTGGAAGGGATGTTGATTGCTTTCGTGAAGAGCTTGGAGTGGATATGCAGTCATTGTGCATAATAATTTCATCATATTCTGGCTAGGAGTGGAACTGCTATGATAAAGGGAATGTATTTTTGTTCATTATATGTTGTGAAAGGAAACTGCTTAGGGAGGGTGTTCTATTAATTATTATCTGCTAGGCATGGGACTGTGGAATAAGCAATCTAGTACTCAGGCAATACAACACCAGTGACAGTCGTTACAGCAAGAAGAGATTGCAAATTCATACTCAGATAATACTGCACTGGTGACAGTCATTACTGCAAGAAAATATTGTAGACTGATATTGTGATAATACTTCACCGCTGAAAGTCATTACAGCAAGAAGTGGTTTCAAACTGATATTCATATAATACTGCACCTGTGACAGCTGTTACTGCAAGAAGAGATTGCAGATTGATAGTCAAATAACATTACACTGGTAGCACTTGTTACTGCAAGGATGGGGTTACTGATTGAGTATAGTGCCTGGGAAAATATCATGGGAGGCGGAACAAAGGATACCAAATGCTTTCATAACTGTAGTGTGGCTGGACAAACTACAGAAAAAATGAGTGTGATATTGCGTGTGATGGACACATAGAAGGGAGGGAAGGAGGGAGGGTGGTGATCCCTTCATGCCATCACTGTGGTTGGCACTGTGTGCAGTGGGGCAGGGGAATATCTGTGACATCACTGACTTATGTACCTGTACCTATTGGCTACCACTATACATTCCCATCTAAAACATTTAGTAAATGTCTTCTCTAAGCCCCCAGGATAATATTCTAATTCATGTGTTCTTGAACTCTGAATAGTAAGCCGACTACAAGACTCCGTGTATAGAAGCAAATCTGCTCTCCTCTCATCCGCCACCCTAAACCTACACTTGAGATAACCATACCGTGTCTCAACATGTTATTATTTTATGATTGATTTATAAAATAAAATACACAAATTCATTAACTGTTATCCTTCTGTTTCTAGCCTGAATTTACGACAAATAGTGAACACCTAGTGTTTCAAGCACAGTACACTTTTTACAAAGTAGAACTGGCCACCCCAAAAATGGATTTAGGGTTTAGATTTGTCTCTGGTGGATGGCTTCATTAATTGAGAAAATTGTACTGTATGATGCAGAGCAAACCTCACACATACAATATGTGAAGGACCATAGTGACATAGTGTTAGGGTTTCTAATTCACAGCCCCTCACCCATACAATATGTGAAGGACCATAGTGACATAGTGTTAGGGTTTCTAATTCACAGCCCCTCACCCATACAATATGTGAAGGACCATAGTGACATAGTGTTAGGGTTTCTAATTCACAGTCCCTCACCCATACAATATGTGAAGGACCATAGTGCATAGTGTTAGGCTTTCTAATTCACAGCCCCCCACCCATACAATATGTGGAGGACCATAGTGACATAGTGTTAGGGTTTCTAATTCACAGCCCCTCACCCATACAATATGTGAAGGACCATAGTGACATAGAGTTAGGGTTTCTAATTCACAGCCCCTCACCCATACAATATGTCAAGGACTCAATGCCAAGAAATGTATTGTTATCCCCTTTGGGAAAAAACATGTATCCATGAATTACCATATAGGTGGCAGTACACTAAATACAGAAAGTGTGATAAGAGACTTAGGGACACAGGTGGACAGTGGTCTCACCTTCGATAACCACATCGCCACAACACTCAGGAAATCCTTCTATGTGGCACACCTCATCATGAAGGGCTTTTCATCCAGAAAAAAGGAGGTCATTGTCCCACTGTACTCATCCCTCATTAGACCCATTATAGAATACAACTCCCCATTTGGTATGTACCTCTCAAGACATCTGCAACAACTGGAAAGGCCTCAGAAATACCTCACTAAAAGAATCACAGGCCTAAAGCAGATGCCCTACGCTGACCGCCTTAAAAAACCCCAGCTGTACTCTGTCGCATATCGTCTGCTCAGAGGCGATCTCTGCTTACATACAAGGCCATGTCAAACCCAGAGCTGTTGGACATGCTACACTTAAAGAAATCCCAATCTCTCAGAGCTACACGCTCCAGGGATCTAAACCTTGTCATCACAATAAACAAAACATGCTGAAGGGATAGGTTCCTGACCCAGAGACTCCCCAGACGCTGGAATAGATTGCCCATACATGTCAAGCAGAGTGCCTCTTTGGACCTCTTCAAGAGGAACCTTGACGATTGGATGGAAGAAAGGAAATTCACCCCAGGGATCACGTCAGTCGCCCTGCTAGACAGGGGTCCCGGAAAGTAAATAATGTGGGAAGAAATAGCCAGGGAATTGTTATGACTAGGCTTGTATAGGCCCTAGGGCTGATAGCCTAGTACCAACCTATGAACCTATGAACCTATGTTAGGGTTTCTAATTCACAGCCCCTCACCCATACAATATGTGAAGGACCATAGTGACATAGTGTTAGGGTTTCTAATTCACAGCCCCTCACCAATACAATATGTGAGGGGCCATAGTGACATAGTGTTAGGGTTTCTAATTCACAGCCCCTCACCCATACAATACATGAAGGACCATAGTGACATAGTGTTAGGGTTTCTAATTCACAGCCCCTCACCCATACAATATGTGAAGGACCACAGTGACATAGTGTTAGGGTTTCTAATTCACAGCCCCTCACTCATACAACATGTGAAGGACCATAGTGACATAGTGTTAGGGTTTCTAATTCACAGCCCCTCACCCATACAATATTTGACGGACCATAGTGACATAGTGTTAGGGTTTATAATTCACAGTCCCTCACCCATACAATATGTGAAGGACCATAGTGACATAGTGTTAAGGTTTCTAATTCACAGCCCCTCACCCATACAATATGTGAAGGACCATAGTGACATAGTGTTAGGGTTTCTAATTCACAGCCCATCACCCATACAATATGTGAAGGACCATAGTGACACAGTGTTAGGGTTTCTAATTCACAGCCCCTCACCCATACAATATGTGAAGGACCATAGTGACACAGTGTTAGGGTTTCTAATTCCCAGCCCCTCACCCATACAATATGTGAAGGACGATAGTGACACAGAGTTAGGGTTTCTAATTCACAGCCCCTCACCCATACAATGTGTGAAGGACCATAGTGACATAGTGTTAGGGTTTCTAATTCACAGCCCCTCACTCATACAATATGTGAAGGACCATAGTGACATAGTGTTAGGGTTTCTAATTCACAGCCCCTCACCCATACAATATGTGAAGGACCATAGTGACATAGTGTTAGGGTTTCTGATTCACAGCCCTTCACCCATACAATATGTGAAGGACCATAGTGACATAGTGTTAGGGTTTCTAATTCATATCCCCTCACCCATACAATATGTGAAGGACCATAGTGACATAGTGTTAGGGTTTCAGATTCACATCCTCACCCATACAATATGTGAAGGACCATAGTGACATAGTGTTAGGGTTTCTGATTCACAGCCCCTCACCCATACAATATGTGAAGGACCATAGTGACATAGTGTTAAGGTTTCTAATTCACAGCCCCTCTCCCATACAATATGTGAAGGACCATAGTGACATAGTGTTAGGGTTTCTAATTCACAGCCCCTCACCCATACAATATGTGACGGACCATAGTGACATAGTGTTAGGGTTTCTAATTCACAGCCCCTCACCCATACAATATGTGACGGACCATAGTGACATAGTGTTAGGGTTTCTAATTCACAGCCCCTCACCCATACAATATGTGAAGGACCATAGTGACATAGTGTTAGGGTTTCTAATTCACAGCCCCTCACCCATACAATATGTGAAGGACCATAGTGACATAGTGTTAGGGTTTCTAATTCACAGTCCCTCACCCATACAATATGTGAAGGACCATAGTGACATAGTGTTAGGGTTTCTAATTCACAGCCCCTCACCCATACAATATGTGAAGGACTATAGTGACATAGTGTTAGGGTTTCTAATTCACAGCCCCTCACCCATACAATATGTGAAGGACCATAGTGACATAGTGTTCAGGTTTCTAATTCACAGCCCCTTACCCATACAATATGTGAAGGACCATAGTGACATAGTGTTCGGGTTTCTAATTCACTGCCCTTCACCCATACAATATGTGAAGGACCATAGTGACATAGTGTTAGGGTTTCTAATTCACAGCCCCTCACCCATACAATATGTGAAGGACCATAGTGACATAGTGTTAGGGTTTCTAATTCACAGCCCCTCACCCATACAATATGTGAAGGACCATAGTGACATAGTGTTAGGGTTTCTGATTCATAGCCCCTCACCCATACAATATGTGAAGGACCATAGTGACATAGTGTTAGGGTATCTAATTCACAGCCCCTCACCCATACAATATGTGAAGGACCATAGTGACATAGTGTTAGGGTTTCTAATTCACATCCCCTCACCCATACAATATGTGACGGACCATAGTGACATAGTGTTAGGGTTTCTAATTCACAGCCCCTCACTCATACAATATGTGAAGGACCATAGTGACATAGTGTTAGGGTTTCTAATTCACAGTCCCTCACCCATACAATATGTGAAGGACCATAGTGCATAGTGTTAGGCTTTCTAATTCACAGCCCCCCACCCATACAATATGTGGAGGACCATAGTGACATAGTGTTAGGGTTTCTAATTCACAGCCCCTCACCCATACAATATGTGAAGGACCATAGTGACATAGAGTTAGGGTTTCTAATTCACAGCCCCTCACCCATACAATATGTCAAGGACTCAATGCCAAGAAATGTATTGTTATCCCCTTTGGGAAAAAACATGTATCCATGAATTACCATATAGGTGGCAGTACACTAAATACAGAAAGTGTGATAAGAGACTTAGGGACACAGGTGGACAGTGGTCTCACCTTCGATAACCACATCGCCACAGCACTCAGGAAATCCTTCTATGTGGCACACCTCATCATGAAGGGCTTTTCATCCAGAAAAAAGGAGGTCATTGTCCCACTGTACTCATCCCTCATTAGACCCATTATAGAATACAACTCCCATTTGGTATGTACCTCTCAAGACATCTGCAACAACTGGAAAGGCCTCAGAAATACCTCACTAAAAGAATCACAGGCCTAAAGCAGATGCCCTACGCTGACCGCCTTAAAACCCCAGCTGTACTCTGTCGCATATCGCCTGCTCAGAGGCGATCTCTGCTTACATACAAGGCCATGTCAAACCCAGAGCTGTTGGACATGCTACACTTAAAGAAATCCCAATCTCTCAGAGCTACACGCCCAGGGATCTAAACCTTGTCATCACAATAAACAAAACATGCTGAAGGGATAGGTTCCTGACCCAGAGACTCCCCAGACGCTGAATAGATTGCCCATACATGTCAAGCAGAGTGCCTTTGGACCTCTTCAAGAGGAACCTTGACGATTGGATGGAAGAGAAATTCACCCCAGGGATCACGTCAGTCGCCTGCTAGACAGGGGTCCCGGAAAGTAAATAATGTGGGAAGAAATAGCCAGGGAATTGTTATGACTAGGCTTGTATAGGCCCTAGGGCTGATAGCCTAGTACCAACCTATGAACCTATGAACCTATGTTAGGGTTTCTAATTCACAGCCCCTCACCCATACAATATGTGAAGGACCATAGTGACATAGTGTTAGGGTTTCTAATTCACAGCCCTCACCAATACAATATGTGAGGGGCCATAGTGACATAGTGTTAGGGTTTCTAATTCACAGCCACCCATACAATACATGAAGGACCATAGTGACATAGTGTTAGGGTTTCTAATTCACAGCCCCTCACCCATACAATATGTGAAGGACCACAGTGACATAGTGTTAGGGTTTCTAATTCACAGCCCCTCACTCATACAACATGTGAAGGACCATAGTGACATAGTGTTAGGGTTTCTAATTCACAGCCCCTCACCCATACAATATTTGACGGACCATAGTGACATAGTGTTAGGGTTTATAATTCACAGTCCCTCACCCATACAATATGTGAAGGACCATAGTGACATAGTGTTAAGGTTTCTAATTCACAGCCCCTCACCCATACAATATGTGAAGGACCATAGTGACATAGTGTTAGGGTTTCTAATTCACAGCCCATCACCCATACAATATGTGAAGGACCATAGTGACACAGTGTTAGGGTTTCTAATTCACAGCCCCTCACCCATACAATATGTGAAGGACCATAGTGACACAGTGTTAGGGTTTCTAATTCCCAGCCCCTCACCCATACAATATGTGAAGGACGATAGTGACACAGAGTTAGGGTTTCTAATTCACAGCCCCTCACCCATACAATGTGTGAAGGACCATAGTGACATAGTGTTAGGGTTTCTAATTCACAGCCCCTCACTCATACAATATGTGAAGGACCATAGTGACATAGTGTTAGGGTTTCTAATTCACAGCCCCTCACCCATACAATATGTGAAGGACCATAGTGACATAGTGTTAGGGTTTCTGATTCACAGCCCTTCACCCATACAATATGTGAAGGACCATAGTGACATAGTGTTAGGGTTTCTAATTCATATCCCCTCACCCATACAATATGTGAAGGACCATAGTGACATAGTGTTAGGGTTTCAGATTCACATCCCCTCACCCATACAATATGTGAAGGACCATAGTGACATAGTGTTAGGGTTTCTGATTCACAGCCCCTCACCCATACAATGTGTGAAGGACCATAGTGACATAGTGTTAAGGTTTCTAATTCACACCCCCTCTCTCATACAATATGTGAAGGACCATAGTGACATAGTGTTAGGGTTTCTAATTCACAGCCCCTCACCCATACAATATGTGACGGACCATAGTGACATAGTGTTAGGGTTTCTAATTCACAGCCCCTCACCCATACAATATGTGACGGACCATAGTGACATAGTGTTAGGGTTTCTAATTCACAGCCCCTCACCCATACAATATGTGAAGGACCATAGTGACATAGTGTTAGGGTTTCTAATTCACAGTCCCTCACCCATACAATATGTGAAGGACCATAGTGACATAGTGTTAGGGTTTCTAATTCACAGTCCCTCACCCATACAATATGTGAAGGACCATAGTGACATAGTGTTAGGGTTTCTAATTCACAGCCCCTCACCCATACAATATGTGAAGGACTATAGTGACATAGTGTTAGGGTTTCTAATTCACAGCCCCTCACCCATACAATATGTGAAGGACCATAGTGACATAGTGTTCAGGTTTCTAATTCACAGCCCCTTACCCATACAATATGTGAAGGACCATAGTGACATAGTGTTCGGGTTTCTAATTCACTGCCCTTCACCCATACAATATGTGAAGGACCATAGTGACATAGTGTTAGGGTTTCTAATTCACAGCCCCTCACCCATACAATATGTGAAGGACCATAGTGACATAGTGTTAGGGTTTCTAATTCACAGCCCCTCACCCATACAATATGTAAAGGACCATAGTGACATAGTGTTAGGGTTTCTGATTCATAGCCCCTCACCCATACAATATGTGAAGGACCATAGTGACATAGTGTTAGGGTATCTAATTCACAGCCCCTCACCCATACAATATGTGAAGGACCATAGTGACATAGTGTTAGGGTTTCTAATTCACATCCCCTCACCCATACAATATGTGACGGACCATAGTGACATAGTGTTAGGGTTTCTAATTCACAGCCCCTCACCCATACAATATGTGAAGGACCATAGTGACATAGTGTTAGGGTTTCTAATTCACAGCCCCTCACCCATACAATATGTGAAGGACCATAGTGACACAGTGTTAGTGTTTCTAATTCACAGCCCCTCACCCATACAATATGTGAAGGACCATAGTGACACAGTGTTAGGGTTTCTAATTCACAGCCCCTCACCCATACAATATGTGAAGGACCATAGTGACACAGTGTTAGGGTTTCTAATTCACAGCCCCTCACCCATACAATATGTGAAGGACCATAGTGACATAGTGTTAGGGTTTCTAATTCACAGCCCATCACCCATACAATATGTGAAGGACCATAGTGACATAGTGTTAGGGTTTCTAATTCACAGCCCCTCACCCATACAATATGTGAAGGACCATAGTGACATAGTATTAGGGTTTCTAATTCACAGCCCCTCACCCATACAATATGTGAAGGACCATAGTGACATAGTGTTAGGGTTTCTAATTCACAGCCCCTCACCCATACAATATGTGAAGGACCATAGTGACATAGTGTTAGGGTTTCTAATTCACAGCCCCTCACCCATACAGTATGTGAAGGACCATAGTGACATAGTGTTAGGATTTCTAATTCACAGCCCCTCACCCATACAATATGTGAAGGACCATAGTGACATAGTGTTAGGGTTTCTAATTCACAGCCCCTCACCCATACAATATGTGAAGGACCATAGTGACATAGTGTTAGGGTTTCTAATTCACAGCCCCTCACCCATACAATACGTGAAGGACCATAGTGACATAGTGTTAGGGTTTCTAATTCACAGCCCCTCACCCATACAATATGTGAAGGACTATAGTGACATAGTGTTAGGGTTTCTAATTCACAGCCCCTTACCCATACAATATGTGAAGGACCATAGTGACATAGTGTTAGGGTTTCTAATTCACAGCCCCTCACTCATACAATATGTGAAGGACCATAGTGACATAGTGTTAGGGTTTCTAATTCACAGCCCCTCACCCATACAATATGTGAAGGACCATAGTGACATAGTATTACGGTTTCTAATTCACAGCCCCTCACCCATACAATATGTGAAGGACCATAGTGACATAGTGTTAGGGTTTCTGATTCACAGCCTATCACCCAATCTAATATGTGAAGGACCATAGTGACATAGTGTTAGGGCTTCTAATTCACAGCCCCTCACCCATACAATATGTGAAGGACCATAGTGACATAGTGTTAGGGTTTCTAATTCACAGCCCCTCACCCATACAATATTTGACGGACCATAGTGACATAGTGTTAGGGTTTCTAATTCACAGCCCCTCACCCATACAATATTTGAAGGACCATAGTGACATAGTGTTAGGGTTTCTAATTCACACCCCCTCACCCATACAATATGTGAAGGACCATAGTGACATAGTGTTAGGGTTTCTAATTCACAGCCCCTCACCCATACAATATGTGAAGGACCATAGTGACATAGAGTTAGGGTTTCTAATTTACAGCCCCTCACCCATACAATATGTGAAGGACCATAGTGACATAGTGTTTGGGTTTCTAATTCACAGCCCCTCACCCATACAATATGTGAAGGACCATAGTGACATAGTGTTAGGGTTTCTAATTCACAGCCCCTCACCCATACAATATGTGAAGGACCATAGTGACATAGTCTTAGGGTTTCTAATTCACAGCCCATCACCCATACAATATGTGAAGGACCATAGTGACACAGTGTTAGGGTTTCTAATTCACAGCCCCTCACCCATACAATATGTGAAGGACCATAGTGACACAGTGTTAGGGTTTCTAATTCCCAGCCCCTCACCCATACAATATGTGAAGGACGATAGTGACATAGAGTTAGGGTTTCTAATTCACAGCCCCTCACCAATACAATGTGTGAAGGACCATAGTGACATAGTGTTAGGGTTTCTAATTCACAGCACCTCACCCATACAATATGTGAAGGACCATAGTGACATAGTGTTAGGGTTTCTAATTCACAGCCCCTCACCCATACAATATGTGAAGGACCATAGTGACATAGTGTTAGGGTTTCTGATTCACAGCCCTTCACCCATACAATATGTGAAGGACCATAGTGACATAGTGTTAGGGTTTCTAATTCATATCCCCTCACCCATACAATATGTGAAGGACCATAGTGACATAGTGTTAGGGTTTCAGATTCACATCCCCTCACCCATACAAAATGTGAAGGACCATAGTGACATAGTGTTAGGGTTTCTGATTCACAGCCCCTCACCCATACAATATGTGAAGGACCATAGTGACATAGTGTTAGGGTTTCTAATTCACAGCCCCTCACCCATACAATATGTGAAGGACCATAGTGACATAGTGTTAGGGTTTCTAATTCACAGCCCCTCACCCATACAATATGTGAAGGACCATAGTGACATAGTGTTAGGGTTTCTAATTCACAGCCCCTCACCCATACAATATGTGAAGGACCATAGTGACATAGTGTTAGGGTTTCTAATTCACAGTCCCTCACCCATACAATATGTGAAGGACCATAGTGACATAGTGTTAGGGTTTCTAATTCACAGCCCCTCACCCATACAATATGTGAAGGACCATAGTGACATAGTGTTAGGGTTTCTAATTCACAGCCCCTCACCCATACAATATGTGAAGGACCATAGTGACATAGTGTTAGGTTTCTAATTCACAGCCCCTCACCCATACAATATGTGAAGGACCATAGTGACATAGTGTTAGGGTTTCTAATTCACAGCCCTCACCCATACAATATGTGAAGGACCATAGTGACATAGTGTTAGGGTTTCTAATTCACAGCCCCTCACCCATACAATATGTGAAGGACCATAGTGACATAGTGTTAGGGTTTCTAATTCACAGCCCCTCACCCATACAATATGTGAAGGACCATAGTGACATAGTGTTAGGGTTTCTAATTCACAGTCCCTCACCCATACAATATGTGAAGGACCATAGTGACATAGTGTTAGGGTTTCTAATTCACAGCCCCTCACCCATACAATATGTGAAGGACCATAGTGACATAGTGTTAGGGTTTCTAATTCACAGCCCCTCACCCATACAATATGTGAAGGACCATAGTGACATAGTGTTAGGGTTTCTAATTCACAGCCCCTCACCCATACAATATGTGAAGGACCATAGTGACATAGTGTTAGGGTTTCTAATTCACAGCCCCTCACCCATACAATATGTGAAGGACCATAGTGACATAGTGTTAGGGTTTCTAATTCACAGCCCCTCACCCATACAATATGTGAAGGACCATAGTGACATAGTGTTAGGGTTTCTAATTCACAGCCCCTCACCCATACAATATGTGAAGGACCATAGTGACATAGTGTTAGGGTTTCTAATTCACAGCCCCTCACCCATACAATATGTGAAGGACCATAGTGACATAGTGTTAGGGTTTCTAATTCACAGCCCCTCACCCATACAATATGTGAAGGACCATAGTGACATAGTGTTAGGGTTTCTAATTCACAGCCCCTCACCCATACAATATGTGAAGGACCATAGTGACATAGTGTTAGGGTTTCTAATTCACAGCCCTCACCCATACAATATGTGAAGGACCATAGTGACATAGTGTTAGGGTTTCTAATTCACAGCCCCTCACCCATACAATATGTGAAGGACCATAGTGACATAGTGTTAGGGTTTCTAATTCACAGCCCCTCACCCATACAATATGTGAAGGACCATAGTGACATAGTGTTAGGGTTTCTAATTCACAGCCCCTCACCCATACAATATGTGAAGGACCATAGTGACATAGTATTAGGGTTTCTAATTCACATCCTTTCACCCATACAATATTTGAAGGACCATAGTGACATAGTGTTAGGGTTTCTAATTCACAGCCCCTCACCCATACAATATGTGAAGGACCATAGTGACATAGTGTTAGGGTTTCTGATTCACAGCCCATCACCCATACAATATGTGAAGGACCATAGTGACATAGTGTTAGGGTTTCTAATTCACAGCCCCTCACCCATACAATATGTGAAGGACCATAGTGACATAGTGTTAGGGTTTCTAATTCACAGCCCTCACCCATACAATATGTGAAGTACCATAGTGACACAGTGTTAGGGTTTCTAATTCACAGCCCATAACCCATACAATAAGTGTAGGACCATAGTGTCATAGTGTTAGGGTTTCTAATTCACAGCCCTCACCCATACAATATGTGAAGGACCATAGTGACATAGTGTTAGGGTTTCTAATTCACAGCCCTCACCCATACAATATGTGAAGGACCATAGTGACATAGTGTTAGGGTTTCTAATTCACAGCCCCTCACCCATACAATATGTGAAGGACCATAGTGACATAGTGTTAGGGTTTCTAATTCACAGCCCTCACCCATACAATATGTGAAGGACCATAGTGACATAGTGTTAGGGTTTCTAATTCACAGCCCTCACCCATACAATATGTGAAGGACCATAGTGACATAGTGTTAGGGTTTCTAATTCACAGCCCCTCACCCATACAATATGTGAAGGACCATAGTGACATAGTGTTAGGGTTTCTAATTCACAGCCCCTCACCCATACAATATGTGAAGGACCATAGTGACATAGTGTTAGGGTTTCTAATTCACAGCCCCTCACCCATACAATATGTGAAGGACCATAGTGACATAGTGTTAGGGTTTCTAATTCACAGCCCCTCACCCATACAATATGTGAAGGACCATAGTGACATAGTGTTAGGGTTTCTAATTCACAGCCCCTCACCCATACAATATGTGAAGGACCATAGTGACATAGAGTTAGGGTTTCTAATTTACAGCCCCTCACCCATACAATATGTGAAGGACCATAGTGACATAGTGTTTGTGTTTCTAATTCACAGCCCCTCACCCATACAATATGTGAAGGACCATAGTGACATAGTGTTAGGGTTTCTAATTCACAGCCCCTCACCCATACAATATGTGAAGGACCATAGTGACATAGTGTTAGGGTTTCTAATTCACATCCCCTCACCCATACAATATGTGAAGGACCATAGTGACATAGAGTTAGGGTTTCTAATTCACAGTCCCTCACCCATACAATATGTGAAGGACCATAGTGACATAGCGTTAGGGTTTCTAATTCACAGCCCCTCACCCATACAATATGTGAAGGACCATAGTGACATAGAGTTAGGGTTTCTAATTCACAGTCCCTCACCCATACAATATGTGAAGGACCATAGTGACATAGTGTTAGGGTTTCTAATTCACAGCCCCTCACCCATACAATATTTGAAGGACCATAGTGACATAGTGCTAGGGTTTCTAATTCACAGTCCCTCACCCATACAATATGTGAAGGACCATAGTGACATAGTGTTAGGGTTTCTAATTCACAGCCCCAAGACCAGGGCATTTAATTTTGATCTTCATCACTATCTCTTTGGAATTTGCATCATCTTCCTATTATGTGTTTGAGCTTCTTCCATGTACTCCTCTTTCTTCCCACCTCCCAAAAACATGCCGACTGATTGTCTTCACCAAAAATGACTATATTGTCTGTTACATTTATCCTTAAACTTTAATCATTGATAGTGGTTGAAAGTAGTCTGAGAAGTATCATTTCCGTTAACAAATACATAGAATTAAATGCTTTATAGGTGGGATGTTTGATTTGGCCATTCTTCTCTTGAATTCCGGAGTGTAATTTTGTTTTCCAAGTCACTAAACTCAGGCATTTTACATTTTGACTGCATTGCAGTGCTGCTAACTTATAATGCAAACAATTGTACAGATGGTGCTGTCTGATAGAATATTATTGTCATCCTCAGGTGCTGTCTGATAGAATATTATCGTCATCCTCAGGCATACTTGGTGCCTTGGGCAGCAGCAATGACAAGGTCTTGTCAATAAATGAAAATGCTGCATAAGGCATAATGATTCATTTATTTATTCATTTGTATTTGTAAAGCAGGTTGGTGTTCTGGTCAAGGGACCTTTTTCAGTCGTGACCAAGGTACAAGGCACTAAATACAGTCAGTACATTATGTAATTTTTGGTACAATTTTGGTATCATTTTGTTAAGCAATTATCTAGGTTACAAGTGGAAAAGGTAGCAATTCTGTGTGAGGGATACATTAGATGAGGACAGCTGTACCCCAGGATTAGGGTGTTTGTGCCACCATGTCAGATGTTATTGTTGCTCACTGCACTTATCCTAGTCACTTTGTAACTCAGCTATGGGCTTGCTTTACTGAGTTTCTTTAAGTCATATATTCTGTGGACCTATCTCTGGGCTCTACAGTCATAGTCCATATATAGTGCATATCTGAGCAGGCCCTGGAAGTGGTAATTTTGTCTAGTGGACTCTGAGAAAGTCATCGAAAGCCATCATTTCTGTCTACTGAACTTTATGTGGTTGTCAAAAACAAACAAATAAATGACTGTATTTACAGCAAATGATCGTAGACTTTTTGTTATAAAGAATTTTCTGGTACTTTGTGAGACATATCTGAAAATACAGGCAGTACTGTCTAGTTTACCACCTATGTTAAATTAAGTTTTATAAATAAAAAGTAAATGATGAATCTACGAAGTCTCAACAAAGTTGCACAAGTCGATCCTCGGTTGCCTGGCTGAAAAATTGCATGAATTATACAGCTTAAGTGCAAAAAGCATTGAAGTACATGTACATTAAGCTGCATAGTTTATGTTTAAATTCACCATACTCAAAAATTCCAGAGAGTCATATACCCTGCAACCAGTCTGGAATCTGCCATTCATTTTGCTTTAATATTATCCCTCTGAGGTCACTATAGACAAAGAAAAATTAATCAATAATACATAACTACAAAAAATAAAGAAAAAACTGTGCTACTGTTTTTCTGTGAAGCTGTGATATCAGACTAAATACAAATTAATATGTTTCATGCACCAACATATTAAACTACATGGCACAGGCATCAGCCATTTTGTCTGGATTTACTTATAGTGGCAGCGTTGTGAACCACTCGTTTCTAAAACTGTCTCTGGAGACAGTGCTAGTGTTTCTTTTTTCCACACTGACTTTTTTGTGACAAATGTAATATGCTAAAATGCCTTTCATGGTAATTTATTTAAGCATTTTTTCAGACAAAAGTAGCTAAGCTACTGCTTTTGTTATGATTTTCTTACACTGATTTATAATACCTGGGCCCAAAGTTCTTTCATATGCTTGCTACGATCTTATTAAATCAGTTTTCTCCATCTCCAAGTACATTTTCAGTATCTCTCACTCTGCTTATTCCCAGGTCTCTGTGGTGACATAATATTGAAATGTCATCAGGTAGGGTTCCAAGTCATTCTCCTTAGTTTATTTCATGGGAGGCAACATCTTGGGGTTGGGAGCTATAGTGGTCAGCATAACCTGTTGCTGCTGAAGTTGTACAAGCTTCTGGTCATTTTCCAACTGTGAATGAACAAGTCTTCTTTAGTAAATCCTGCATGGTTGGGCTCACCAGCTAAGCACTTCAAAAGCATCAGTAGAAATGCCTCAGGAAAACAACAACAACAATGTTTTGGAGCAGCAACAGCCCAAAATGTGTTTTGTATTTGACAGTAGAGGTGCTGCAAAGAATGGTAACTGGCAAGTCCCTGGTCACCTGTTCATATTCTCCACTAGTGTAAGTCCTGAAGAACATCGAGGGACTACCTTATATAAAAACAGAGGTTTATTGTATACACCCAATTAGGAAATGAAAGGAGCAGAACTTGGCTTTTCAGTTTAAAAAATTAAATGAAAATAACTGCACGCCTTTGCTTGTCAGTCCCAAACTGAATAAAACAAACACGGACCTTGGCTTGCCATTCTACAAAACAATACATTTCTGGTATTTTGTACACATTCCACAAAGCCCCTAAAAATATGCTGGTGCAAAATCGTCAGCCTATATAGTCCACTCATAGGACCCACTTCCAACTGTCTGTCACAGGTACTCCATTATTGCTCTCTGTGACATTGTCTCAACTAGGCTAATGTACTCCAATTTCCAGGGTCTTCCCCTGGTGATGTTCCAGCGAAGAATTAATTTTCTGATGAGCTTGGGACTGGGATGTTATTAGCAGCACATTACAGAATAATACAGAGTATTTTCTTTTCTAACTGTTGTAGGAATGTTTCAGTACTCCCCAGTACAGCCGTGTGGTTTACTACAATATAAAAGGAAAAAAAGATTTGTTTCTCTGTCTCTCTTTTTTTTTTAACTAAAATATGAGCAATGTAGCACTCTATGCAGGATATGAACAGAAGCAAGCAGTTGCTAAAGTTTAGACCATACTGGGAGTGCTACAATGCTCAGGATTGACAACAAATGCAATGCCATTTTTTAAAACCCGGTATGCACTAAAAGCAATAGAGATCTGTCTTGGATGTAGTCAGTGCTCCATAAGTGGTATAAACGTAACTGATGGTTTGCTACATTTGTATCAAGCAGTTTGCTTCAGTTTAAAAGAAAAAAATAGATATTTTTCTTTCTTTTCCCCCCTTAGTAAGATCTGAGGATCAGGGTGCAGATATGGGACTTGATTGGCCCCTGCATTTCAGAAGCCCCAGGTACTGAGGAAGGGCAGAGGAGGGTGGGATACAGAAGCAGCAGCAGCTACCAGAACTCAAACATTGTTTTTTTTTTTTTTGCTCTTCCACTGAAGATTGGGGGTGGGGGGTGTACCTGATTACCTTGCCTTATTGGTGTGCCAGTAAATGGAATAGAGCAGACCTTTTTGTTTTGTTTTTTTTTTGGCTCTTCGCTTGATACTCTGAGTACCCGCAGTGGTGGTGCTGCGGTAGCATTGTCGCCTCACAGTAAGACGCTGTCCGGTTCAATTCTCAGCTAAAGTGCCTTCTGCGTGGAGACATGAGTGAATGGGTGCACCTTTGTTGAAGGTTGTGCATCAGGGCTGGTAACTCGGCATGTAAAAATCAACTACTAATCATTAGCGGACCGGAGTTCCGCTGTGGCGACCCCTAACCGGGAAAAGCCGAAAGACACAAACAAACTTGATACTCTTGAGTAGGGTGAGCTGCTAGATCTTGAGACTGCCACAGGGCACTAATTGAACCAGCAGTACTTCTGGTGTTATAGGTTTGAAGAGCAAATGGATTTATAGCATGCAGAATGTGTAAGAAAATTTGTCAGAGGTAAAGTTGGTTAAACTATGTTACAGTCAAATTTCAGGAGGTCAACTGTAACATAAGCCATGACTTTTTTTCCCTTTCTCAGTGGTTGTGTGAACCCGGAGTTAGTGTATTTAACTTCCAGGAGAGTAACAAACAAATCCCCACAAAAATGCAGCCTGTTTAATGTTTGTCTATGATCACAAATGTAATGCATTCTTTTACATTTGTGATCATTTTATGTAGTTTATTTTTACTTGCGTTAATAGTTGTCACTGATGAGGTTATTTGATGTGTTTCCATCAAACAAGTTCACATGTGATGATTCAATATATACTCATATATATGCAATGTAATGTAATATAGACAGAGATTTGTGCAAAATAACTGAGAACTGTATGACCAACGGCTATTTTGTTAAGTCCATTTGGTCAACAGATCAGTTGATTGTAGTGCTAGAATGAGATGACTGTGATAGCAGGGATGGAGAGTATGCCCTTTCACCTTTATTGTGTGATCTCAGAGTTGGTTTATGTAAGTATCAGAGTGAACAGGAAACACAGAGGAGCTTGCCCCTGCAAGAAATTATTATTTTGAGGTTTTATTCTCCGGATTAGTTGTTTGGAGCATGGGCGTTGGAGTGCTGGCTATTTGTGTTCCAAACATTTTGTGAAGCAATTATTTCCCATCTATCCATATGTGTGTGTGTGTGTGTGTGTGTGTGTGTGTGTGTGTGTGTGTGTGTGTGTGTGTGTGTGTGTGTGTGTGTGTGTGTGTGTGTGTGTGTGTGTGTGTGTGTGTGTGTGTGTGTGTGTGTGTTATTTCATACATTGAGCTAACATCCATCAACCTTCAAAAGCATCAGAACACAAATATTGAAAGCTCAAGAAACCACAAAGCTATTGAAACTATAAGACCAATATTTTTGGTGAGGGTACAGCCCCACACCCCCATAACTTTATCAATATACTTACTCTGAGATTGCACAAAAGGAGGAGAATAGGCTAACTCCATTATGCACAGTACCATAATGGTGGTAACACCAACACTGGCACCATTCCTACAGCACAACCCCGATAACCAATAGTAAAATAAGTGCTACAAACACACCCCAAATTAAGTAGACACACCATTCTTACATTCACCAACTCAGTTTTACCCCTCGACAAATGCACAGTAAAACACATAGCTAAGCTGTGGTCTGATGAAACACATCAAAACTGCAATTTAATGACAAGACAATAACAGACTCAATCCCCCCTTTATAAAGATTTATAATGCTACAAAAGATGGAGCTGCATGTCTTACATCCTTGTACAGTGAATGTCGACATCTAATGCTGCAGAAGATGGAAATGTATATCCCACATCCTTGTACACAGAATGCCAGTTTCTGACACCACAAAAGATGGAGCTGCATAGCTTACATCATTGCATAGAGAATGCCGATCTCTGATTTTGCAGAAAATGGAGTAGCTTATCTTACATCCTTGTGCAGAGAATTACTTACTTCCAGACAGTAAAAACCTATTGATGAATGTTGAAGGATGCAATTGGTAAGAGAACATGTGGCTGTGGACCACATTTCATTATTGACCCCACATAGGCTAGTAAGTACCTAAGGGGATGGTAATAGCCTAAAGTAAGATGTTTATTCACAAACGTAGAGAAGAGAAGTGGAGAAGAGTAGGGGAGTGCAATTTAAATGCAAATATTATCCAGATTTGGGGAAAGAGTAACAATTATATCAATATATGAAATCATTTAACATGAATTTAAATACATGGTTTCGAGGAATATATGATTTAGCAGTGTAAGTGTCTGAATTAATTAGCAATGGTAGGGGGCTACTTAATGTCAGGAATCAGAACATCTTTGCCCAAATCCACATGTACCTCAGATGTAAGTAATCTGGTTATGCTGTTAACATTCTCCCAGTATAGAGTAACCCAGTATAGAGTGAAGTTTTGTTATAGTCTGACAAGGTGGTCTAAGGAAGAAACAACAGGGTCCAGAGTAACTTCCATAACTACTTGTGACATTAAACAGTCTCCAGAAGCGCCCAGGTATTGATAGAACCAACTAGTTTCCTCAGATTTTATTTCTTCTGGCAGTGATGCTAAAAAGCATGACTTTGGTGGTTTTAATAAAGTTAATGGTCATGATTTGGCCCATGAACTAATTAAAGAGATTTGTTGGATCTGGATATAAGAGTAAACTTATGCTGTCAGAAATATGATCAGCCCTGTAAATGGCTAAATTATCTGCATACAACAGATATTTCCAGAACTTATTACTCAGGAATGAGAGAGTAAATAAAGACAGAAAAGAAGGGGCCTCAGCGTAGACCCTTGGAGGATATCATATTTCATAGGTTCATAGGTTGGTACTAGGCTATCAGCCCTAGGGCCTATACAAGCCTAGCCATAACAAATCCCTGGCTATTTCTTCCCACACTATTTACTTCCCTGGACCCCTGTCTAGCAGGGCGACTGACGTTTAAGAGGAAATGACTGTAAAAGTTTATACTATACGAGCACCTAACCTTCTTAGCATTCATTCAAAGGCCAGAAATCATGTAGAGTTGCCTCAAGCATGAAACTGAAACTTGTTAATCAATAGGGCTCGGAAACTAGCTGATGGATTCCAAACAGAGTTACTCTTAGGGCAAGACACAGTGCTGACATCCCCAGGTTTCTTAGAACAGGAATGTTTGGTGCATTATTTTGACCTGCACAGAGTTCATTTTTGAATATGGGTGAGTCAAATGTCATACACAGCAAAGGTCGAAAAGCACAACCTCAGTGGGTTGGCTTCTTGCTTATTATTGCAGACTGAATCAGATAAGGTTGGCATGGCAGCAAAAGTTAAGTGACCATAACATGTTATAAGATCACAAATTAACCCAAAGACATTCACATACTTGGTTATTTGAGTAAAGATGGCCATTTCAAGATCTTTGCAAAGTATGAAATACAGAAAGACAGAGAAAGAATGAAAAGTCCCTTTTTTTCCATGGCAGATGAGAATTTTCTTGTAAAAATGGAAAAATTAAACACAAAGGATATTAAATGATCATATGTTTTGGACAGAAGACAAAGGACACACAATGTTTGGTAATCTTATTTGATTTTACTACCGTCCTTCCAATATATTTCTACATTTTTCATTGTGATGCACTAACTTCTGAACATGTGTACTATTGGAAATCAAAATGAACCTGTAAAATTGGTTGTTTAGTTAGGTTATGTGACATAGACTCTGATTTTCACAGAATGCCCAGATTTTTTACTCATATTTTTGCTTTGTTTCTCATAAAATTGTAGTTTTCTGGCAAATCACTGAGGACTTAAGTCAGAAAATAATGGCAGACATTTGCTTTTCAAACTTGGTATCCTTCAGAAAATTCATACTAATGCAAAACGTGTTATTCTACCTACTAAGTTTTAAGAGCAATATTTAAAAAGTGTCCCTATTTTGGGGGCTTTATTTACCCATTATTTGTGGCTTTGTCCAGATTTCTTGGTCTAAGAGGTTGAGAGATATGCCAAGTTAACAAGTAAATAAATTGATAATTGGGTATACTTGTATGATCCCCATCTGTCCTTCCTGCAGTCTGATTGCACTTCTTGCAGTGAGTTTATTTCTCATGGTCATGTGATAGCTTTGTAACCACTGACATCCGCAAACATCTCCTGTAAACAGTCTTTGATCTCTTTCTCCTGAATGTGTCACTCACTGTGTTTGTAATGGATATACTGGAAACAACAGTAAAGTATGTTTGTTTTATTCCGTTTGCTTGTAATAATCTGTTGCATACCAGTTATGTCTTGATTGTGAAAAATTGTTCCTTCTCCCCACAGTTCTCACCTTACTGCAAGTGCTTTGGTTTATAGTTAACCCATAAATAGCAGAATGTTCTTTTCTTAGAAGTTGTACAAGAAAAATTTCTGAACTCAGCACACTACTTTGATGTGTGTGTGTGTGTGTGTGTGTGTGTGTGTGTGTGTGTGTGTGTGTGTGTGTGTGTGTGTGTGTGTGTGTGTGTGTGTGTGTGTGTATTTGGCATTACCACTTCTTTCGCTAACAGGGCAAACAATCCAAACTGACTGTAAAAGTCACAGCATGACACATAACTAAATTCAAGAAATTACCTAAAAAAAATGGTAGTAACCTGTAATGACTGAGCCTGAAACTTAAAGCAACAGAATAAGTAAATTATGTTAATTTCCTGCTTTATTGATTACAGTTGCATATTGGTGACCAGATACTTCTTTAATCTAAGAACTTTTTACACGGGGTAACATAGCAGTAAAATTCCATATTCAGTACATAACCCAGTATCACAAAACAGCTTGTAAGTCACAGTAATGAAGATGGAAGTAGGCTTTATGATATACAATATATATTACACAGAGAAGGCAGTGAACTAACTCATATGTGGCTTTATATAAATAGTGGAGCAAGTTTACAAGAAATGTATAGCTGTAGAATACGAACTCTGTTCAAAGGAATGGATGCGCAGGTAAAGGTGCTTATTTTCATAACGCAAGGTGTAGCAGGTGAGTCAGAATGCCATTTTTCCTTAGATGATGTGGTGGAGATAAGGCTGAGGCCAAGGTACGGAATGGGTATTACTGTACTTATTACATTCACAGGTCATTACTAAGCTTACCGCCAAGGAGACCATTGAAAAACTCAGCCACTTTACCCAATACCGGAGGAAGACAAACAGTGTCCCGCATTAAGTGGACTTTCTCCTCGTATCCCTGGCAAATATTTGTGATCACCCATCCAGTCAGTCAGACTGATTTTAAGGGTTGCTAGAGAAGTACTCTGCTTGATAGCTAATGACAGCTTATTCTACTCTGATATTGCTAATCATTTATCAGACTTAACCAGACCCTGGAGCAAGGGCGTCCTCAGGCAGGTGCAAGGGGGTGCACTTGCACCCCCTTGAAAGCGGCTTGCTGGGAGATTAGCCTTCTTTTAATTAAAAAAAAATATATGTAGTTTTTTTTATTTTGTTTTTTTTTTTTTAAGGGCATTCTTTAAGAATATCCTTTGCATCCAGTGGCACAGACACTTTTGCAGGGACGTAGGGGTGTATAAGTGTTTGTGTGCAAGTAAGAGGGGAGTAGGAGTGTGTGTAATAGGGGTTTATACTATGCAATTATTCAGATTTTGCCTCATATTTTCAGTTTGTTTCTCATAAAATTGTGTTTTTCTGGCAAATCATTGAGGACTGAAGTCAGAAAATAATGGCAAATATTTGAGTTTTAGACTTCATATCCTCAGAAAATGTATACTAACACAAACCTTGTTGTTCTATTCACGTTCTATGGAGGAAAGGGGCTGTATGTGTATCATACCTCTAAACTGTACAGATTTTCACAGAATGTCCAGATTTTTGCCTTATATTTTTGGTCTGTTCTTCATAAAAATTCTGTTTTTTTTTTGACAAATCACTGTGATGAGCTAAGGATTAAAGTTACTAAATAATGACATGCATTAGAGTTTCAGATTTCAAATCCTTCAGAAAATGGATTCTAACACAAATCCTGTTATTCTAATAACTTGCTAAATGTGTCCTAGTTTTGGGCCTTTGTCCCCAACATTATAACAGGCTTTCACCAGATTTCTTGTGCTAACAGATTGAGAGGTACGGTGTGTGTGTGTGTGTGTGTGTGTGTGTGTGTGTGTGTGTGTGTGTGTGTGTGTGTGTGTGTGTGTGTGTATGTGTGTGTGTGTTTGCAAAAGAGGGAGGTAGCATACCCCTCAGCTGTCCAGGTTTTTGCAAAATGTCCAGATTTTTTCCCCCATATTCCTCCTAAAAAGGATTGAAGTTGCTAAATAATGGCATACATTTGAGTTTTAGATGTCATATCCTTGAGAAAAATGCATACTAACATAAATCCTGTTTGTTTCTTTCGGCTTTTCCCAGTTAGGGGTCACCACAGTGAAATTCCAGTCCACTAATGATTGGTAGTTGATTTTTACATGCCGAGTTACCAGCCCTGACGCACAACCTTCAACAAAGGTACACCCATTCATGCATGTCTCCACGCAGAAGACGCTGTAGCTGGGAATCGAACCAGACAGCATCTTACTGTGAGGCGACAATGCTACCGCAGCACCACCACCGCACTAACATAAATCCTGTAATTCTAGCAATTGTCTAAGTTCATGAGAGCAATATTTATAATCTGTCCCTATTTATTTTAGGCTTTGTCCAGATTTCTTGCACTAAGAGGATGAGGTGTGTGTGTGTGTGTGTGTGTGTGTGTGTGTGTGTGTGTGTGTGTGTGTGTGTGTGTGTGTGTGTGTGTGTGAGAGAGAGAGTGAAATGCCCTAGTTAGAGTTAGCAGGTGGAAGTTATTTTCATAGGTAAATAGGTAGGTACTAGGCTAACCGGAATATTTTGGCTTTCGCCGCCCCCTTAGATTAGTTCTCTGTGCCTCTGTCCAGCAGAGCAATTGAAGTGATCCCCGAGGTAAACTTTCTGTTTCCCATCCACTCGTCAAGGTTTCTCTTGAAGAGGGTTAGCGAGGAGCTCTGCCTAATGTAGACTGGAATCTTGTTCCAGAGCATGGGAAGTCTCTGGGACAGGAATCTATCCCTCCAGCATGTCCTATTTATTGTTGTGGTGAGGGTTAGATCCCTAGAGCATGTGGCTTGAGGGGATATGGTTTTCTTTAGCTGGAGCATGTCCATCAATTCTGGGTTGGGCATGGCCTTGTATGTCAGGCAAAGATCACCTCTGAGTAGGCGGTATGCAACCGAGTACAACTGGAGTTTCTTCAGTCAAGCTGCATAGAGCATCTGTTTGAGGCCAGTGAGCCTCTTGGTGTGGTACGTCTGTAGCCTTTACAGCTGTTGCAGGTGTCTTGTAAGGTACATCCCAAATGCGGCATTGTACTCTATGATGGGTCTGATGAGTGATGTGCAGAGGGGCACAATGACCTCTTTTGATCTGGATGCAAACTCTTTTATTATTAGGGGAGCCACATGGAAGGATTTTTCTAACCACTTTGGCAATGTGATTATCAAAGGAGAGGTTGCTATCTACTTGGGTCCCCAGATCCCTTATTATGTCTTCCGTATTTTGGGGGCTACCACCTATGTGGTAGTTTGTGGATACTTTGTTTTTTCCAAAGGGGATAACTATGCACTTTTTGGCATTTAGCTTGAGGCCATGGTTTTGACACCAGGTATCTGTCTCAGTGAGACCCTTTTGGAGGATGTCTGTGTCAGCCGGAGAGTCAATTATAGCTCCTAGTTTGCAGTCATCAGCGAATTTGGTCAGCCATAGTCCTCCTGTGCTTGCCTGTACCTCTGAGAAGTATATGCCAAACAGGAGGGGGTCCTAGGACTGAGCCCTGGGGAACGCCACTTGTAACTGGTTTAGAGTCAGACCTAGCTCCCACAACTCTTACCATGTGGGTTCTGTCCATGAGCCAGTTGACAACCCATCTCATGACATAGGGGTTTATGTTCAGGCTGGTGAGCTTGTCTATAATACCTGAAAGGGGAATGGTGTCGAAGGCCTTTGCAAGGTCTGGGTAGGCTGTGTGGACCACCTTTCCCTCATCTATAGCCTTGGTAACTATCTCAAAGAAGTCCACCAGGTTTAGGAGGCATGATCTGCCCTTAACAAAGCTGAACTGGGTAGGGTCCAGTGTTTGGAGGTTCCCAATGTCTCTGTTAATGAGATCCATGATGATGCACTCCATAGCCTTGCAGACCAAGCTAGTCAGGCTTATAGGGCGATAGTTTCCAGGGTCTGTTTTGGCTCCACCTTTGTGGAGCGGAATAACCATTGCTGTGTGCCACTCTTTGGGCACATAGCCTGTGGAGAGGCTGAGTTTGAACAGTGTGCTTAGGTGAGGGGTTAGTTCATCTTGCAGCTCATGTAGGACGCAGCCTGGGACACCGTCCGGTCCCACTGATGCTGTGCTTTTGGCTTTTGAGAGGGCTATTTTAACTTGAGTGTCTGTGATTTCAAGGGCACTACATTCTTCTAGTATGGTTATAGGCTCTGTTGGGGGTGAGAGGGGGGTGAAGTTTGCACTGAACCTGTCTGCCAGGATGTTGGCAATGTCGTCGGTTCAGTGTATTTTGTGTCAATCTGCACTAACTCCGAGCAGATCTGAGAATTGCCACTGAGATTCTTGACATAGCTAAAGAATGCCTTGTGGTTATCTTTGGGGTCCTTGGCAATTTTTCTTTCGAAGCTAGCCTTGGATGATTTTATGAGGGATCATAGTTTCTTGCTGATACTGATCAGGGATGTCTTCCCTTCTTGGGATTTTACTCTTTTCTGTACTAGTTTCCTCCTTCTATTGTATAGCTTGTTTATGGCAGGGGTCCACCAGACTGGTTTCCTTTTCTTGGAGGAGTATGTCTTGGATTTGCTTGGGATAGCATGATCCATGCATTCTTGTAGTTGCCCATAGAATGCATTAGTAAAGGATTTTGCAGCTTGGACAGCATTATCCTTTAGCATGGGGCTTTGAAACTTTCCACCTCGGTCTTAAGTAACATGAAGTTTGCTTTTGAAAAGTTTTTCACGGTGGTCTCTTTGACTGGGAGTGGGGGCAGAATGTGGATATCCAGAGTGATTAGTTTATGGTCAGATCTAACCAGCGAGGAGTTGACCTCCAGTGTGGAACACTGGTCGCTCATGTTGATGATGACCAGGTCCAATATGTTGTCACCTCTGGTGGGGGTGTTAACCAGTTGATCCAGGGTGTTTGAGTTTATAAATTCTAGGAAATGTTGGGCAAGGGAGTTTGTACTTGAGTAGTTCTCCCAGTTAATGTTTGGGTAATTGAAATCACCCAATATCAGGGTATTTGGTAGGACCTTTATGTTTCCCAGTGTTTCCAGAAATGCGGAATGGGGGTCCTAGGACATGGTGGGTGATCTGTAGCAAGCTACAATTTGAATTGCAGTTTTGCCCATTGTTAGTTGCACATGGATGATCTCTGAAGCATTGTGCTGTGCCACTAACCAGGAGATGTGGTTATCCTTGATGAATATGGATACACCCCCGCCTTTTGTATTTCGGTCCGGGTTTTGTGGCCAAAATGTATGGTATGAGTTGTAGCCTGGTAGTGCTGGGGTGCTCTCTGGAGCTTTAAACCAGGTTTGTGTTACTGCACATATATCAATTTTCTCCATACTGAGGAGTGCCTCGAGTGCATGCATTTTGAGGTTTATACTTCTGGCATTGAGTAGCATTACCCTTAGTTTTTTGTTACTTGTGCTATTTACGGCAGTAGGATTGCCTTTTAAGCCTTGCCTAAAATAGGCACTATGGGGGTGGCAAGAGCCTTGGCCAGTATTCAAAAGCCTAGGGGTGACAGCTGCTAGCCATCTCTAGTGAAGCAGCATGGCTTGTCGAGCATGTCATCCCATCCCATTCAAGTAATTGTGTGTTTCAAGGGAAGAGACTTTTACTGCTGCTCGTGTTAAGTCTGCTTAAAATGTGCAACTGTTTTGTTTAGCAAATGGTATCACTATTGTTGTAGATGATTTTTAAGCAGTGTTAGTAGTACAGCAGATAACATACATGCATCTTGATGTAGAGGGCTGTAGGTTCTACTCCCACAGCATGTAGATTTGTATTATAAGGGAGTGGGGTTCTGCAGTCCTGAGTATGTCCTCCTTTAGATGAGATGCCTAGTAACTATGAACCTGTTTTTCAGCTTGCCACCCATTCCCTATTGCACTATACCAGCTTACCATTTTTTAATGTAACATAGGCAATTTATTTTTTAAGGGCACGAAGCACTGAATTTGTAGATGAAACACTGAACTATAAAGTTGATTTCTAGCAACAACTGTGATGCCCGTGCCCTGGCCCAGCAATCATGGAGCCTCAATCATCACCACTAACACCAGAGAGGGTGTCTCATATATGAGGAAAGGATAACAAATACACACAGTAAAGTGCAATTTCCCTTAAGAGCAGACAGAGATCACAGTCAGTCCAGAGCTGGTCGCTCCCTTGCTCTTCAGGTCCCAATAAGACTCCCCACTGGCACAGCTATAGGGTCTAGATCTCAGCCTAGCTGAGCAAGCTAAAATCTCCAGCACCCTCTCTGTCCAACCAGTGCTTCGTGTCCCTGCCCAAGTAGCTCACACACACACACACACACACACACACACACACACACACACACACACACACACACACACACACACACACACACACACAAACACACACACTTTGAGATAAGAGTTTATACAACCACACAGACAATTCTGGGGAAGGCTGGCACAGGTTCTCCAGCTATGCCCCTTTTACCCAGACAATATGGTAGAAATCACTGCCACCACCCAGCTAATACTTATCAGCTACACAAAGGCCCTTAAAAGGGTGCCCAATTATTACTGTGCAATATTATTATCCAATTGGTAGTATAGCCCAGGGCTAAAGCTATAGGAGTGGCTTTGTACAATTTTACCAAAGGCATACAAGTACTCTAAAGAGCTTAAATTATCTCTACACAAAACAGCCACAGTTGAAAGGTTTTAAAATATTTAATAATAAATAATAAAACACAAGACAACACTTCTTACTACACAGTGCTAGTCAAGAGTTCAGAGATCACACAGAAATACTTAAAATAAACCAGTAGTACAGTTCTGACATCACAGAGAAAAGCTTAGTCTAATATTTCTAGTTTCTAGCTATTTCTAAAAGAAAACACAAGTCTAAGATAACTTGCATATGAGCAAGACAGTGCTGTGAGTTGGATGACCAAGACAAAAATGCTCTGATTCTCTCTGTTTAAATTGCTATTTTCAGTCCTGATTCCCATTACATCATTTCACACGTTCCTGGTATTCCCAGGCTAACAGAAATTACATAATTGTTATCTTGCACCTGCAGGAAACTACAGCCATAAAAGACATTCCACATGTAAACTCTAGTTATTATTCCTTAAGTCAAAACAATAGGCAGGATGCCTTCATCTAGACCAGCTGGAGCCGAATTGTAAACATCAAAGGCAGTCATGAAATAATTTTAATTTCAAAGGACAGACAAGAAATGCTTGCCTTGGCTTTCTTTACAGCAGAGGGCAATGTTGCTACATTGTTTTAAGTTCAACATTTCACAGCATATTCTTTCATTTAAGAAAACAAGTCTGTAATCCAACATTCATATTTACAAATTATAGAATTATGTATAAAATCCTATCTGGCTAGGCTGGCAGCCTTCATCTATCTTCACCCAATCTTCATAACAACATTGTGTGACATTTTTCATTTAGCCTAGTTTTGTGTTGCTGCAGGACATGTTAGATACTGAAAAGGGTACAAACTGAAATTATCATTGTAATATTTCTAAGTACCATCTGATGTATTGCTTAATATATAAAAAATCATCCTAGTATTTATTTCCCACAGAAAATCTAGGCTGTGATAAACTGGTATGTCTACTAATTAAAGTTGTTATGATTGATTAATATGTAAATATATTACTATTCAATCAACTGTATTTGTGGTTACTACTGGTGAATACTAAACCTCTCAGTTGTTTGATAAGGGTGATCCCATAGACGGAAGTCATATTGGCTGCTTGAGGTTTCGGTATTCACAATTTCCACCAATTCTGGAGGATATTGCTGTGAATAGAAAATGACTACTGTCACGAAAGGAGATACTGCCAACCCAGCTGTCTGGAATTTTGTAAATAATTATATGTATGTCATTTGTGAATAAATATCAACATGATTCATATGCTTATGTACAAATGTATTACAACTGTATATGTATATATCAAACTGCTGTACAGCAGTGTGTGTTGAAAAGGGTTGTAAAGCACTTAGCTTTAAAAATGTATCCACAGTGTACCCTAGTGGAAGAGAACATAAATGCACATACACTATTTTAACTGTTTAGATGTATATATTTTAAAAGGGAAACTGAAATACAGAAGGTTAACTTGCAAAACTTCAGAAAAAAAATAGTTGAAATTAAATTACTTTATAGCCATGCCATAAAATGGGATGTTATCTTTTAGTTTCAGTGCAGTAACAGACACAATATATAGAACTAGAAGTTCACTGTATTGTCTTGGAGGTGCTTTTATTGTTTTATGACTTCCAGGATCTGCCTTAGATCTAAGAAAAGTCTTGTCTATCTATTTTCACAGGTAGATGCTAAATGATAACAGCTGCATCAGTGAGGGTTTTACCTGGGATGGAGTCAGATGACAAGAAGTGATGTCATCCTGCAAGCTATCTCAGCAATAATATTTGAGATATTAATTTAAGAACTCTCTGAGACAGACAGAATATTCTATATTTTTCTATGAACTGACATCAGTTGGAAGACCCACTCACTGCATCTTCCTTGCTTGCTCTATAAGTAAGTTACTAGGATACAGTAACTCTTAGATACAGTTAGGAATATAGCCAAGCTTAATTTAGATGTTTTTCTTTATTTATTTGAGACTGTCCTGCAATGTTGTTTTAAATAATTTCTGTGATATTGAACTCTAATCTTACTGTGATTATATAATTTAGTATTTTCTTGTTCTTTTATTATTCATTATTAAATATATTGAAACATTTCATTGTGGCTGATCTTTGCGAGACAAATTTAAATTCTGAGAATACTTGCATATTTATTTGGTGAAACTGTGAGCCACTCCTAATAGCCTTGCTCTTGGTCAAACTACCATTTGTATTGATAGTAACATTACACAGTAAGATTGGACACCCTTTGCTAAGGGACTTAAAGTAGCTGATAAGGACATGGCTTGTGGCAGTGAAAACTACCTTATAGTCTGTGCAGAAGGGGGCATAGCTATTAAACCTCTGCCAGCCTTTCCCGGGTGTGTGTTTGTGTGTATAAATCAAACCTCAAAGGGTGTGTGTGTGTGTGTCAGCTACTTGGGCAGGGACATGAAGCACTGGTTGGACAGAAAGGGTGCTGGTGGTCTTGGCTTGGCCACTCAGTTGAGATCTCAACCCTCTAGCTGTGCTGGGTCTATATTATATTCTCGAAAGCCGGCAATGTCGGATCTGACATTGTCAACACGAGAATAGCGAAAGTGCAGAACATCGAACAGGTAAACGGAAATCTCCATAAGGGGAGATTTCCATTTAGTTCAATGTAGTGCGGTTTCAGAGTTGGTATATTTAAGTAGGGGGCGTGGGGGTGCAGGGGGCTTGCCCCCCTGCCCCCACCCTTTAGATTTTCTTTTTTTTGTTTTTAATTTATTTTTAAGAACATTCGAAATTTTAATAGTTCGATCATTAAAGGTCGACCATTAGTGATTCAAACTATTAAACTTTCGATGTTCTAATATAGACCCACTGTGCCAATAAGGAATTCTTATTGGGGATCTGGAGAAAGAGGGAGAAACAAGCCCCAGACTGACAGTGGTCTCTGTGTGCTCTTAAGGAAAATTGTACTAGATGCAGAGAGCTGCATCTGGAAATACTGTCGTGTGCCTGCCATCCTCCCAATGTACGTCCCCCACTGTGCTAGTGGTGAGGATTGAGGCTCCTTGATTACCAGGCCAGTGTTGGGGCATCACAACTACTACAAAAATATATATGAGTTTGTGATTTAACTAAAAGCATCTGTTTCTATTTCATATTTTTATTGGATACCTCTTCCATATGGTGAGGAATCTGTGAAGTAACAACAGCTGTTTGTTTACATTTTATGATACACAGCAGTTTTAGACTATTCAGGCATTTATAAGTTGTAAATGTGGATGAGTACACAGAACTGATCTCAGTCCTGATAATACCCACATAAAACAGAATAGTGTATTATTTTATGTGCTTCAGAAATTTATTTAAACAGTTTCTGAGCTACATATTCCTATGCAATATGCTAAACAGTCCTTTCTTAAACCAAAACTAAATATGTTCCCAGTACCTACTTATCTTTCGCTTTTCATGGGATCATAGGAACCTACAAGGCAAGTAAGTATAAAGACCATGTGCACCTTGACAAATACCACCCTACAGATATACTCCCACACTTCCAAGAGGAAAAGATGTCTGGCCAGGGAAGAACTTGTAGATCCCTATCCAATCATCAAGGTCAGTCTTGAAGGAGGAAAGAGTGTCACTCTGCATAATTGCCAGACATGGGTAATAAGTGGGTAATGAATCTGTCCATCCAATGTATTATATGCATGTTGGTGGAGGTTTTATAACCATTCATTATGTGATAGTGTAAGGCATCCATAATTGTGGGACCGTTGATTACACAGAATGCTTGGCTTAGAAGTCCACAGTTCTCTCATGTTTGAATTTCCCAACAATAATTTCTTCCCATCTTTAGCCCATAAATTAACTCATAAATCTAATGCCCTGACTCTCAGCTGTTGTGTCACTGTAGTTCCCCTTAATACATCTTGTCACAAGTTGAACTCTGTTGCCGGAGCCTTCTCTGCCATCTGAGACTCCATTCCTTACTGCATAAGTTACTTGATGGTTATCCGTTTAAAAATCTGTCTTTAGCTTGCTCACATAGCGTATATTAGTAACTTACTGTTACTACTTATTCAATCCTTAATCATGGATCTACCCAGAATCCCTTTCAGAAGTGAGAGACCCCATACCCAATACTTCAAATCTCAACATTTTGAAAAGATAAAGAAAAGAAAAAAATGTAAATTCCAAAACATATATGGGGAACTGCACCCTGCTACTTAAATATGTCTACTGTGAGACAGCCAAACCAATCAGTAAGGATGAATACTTACAGATAGTGCAGTCTCAAAAGTAGTATATAGTCCCTGTAACCACACTAAAATTCTCAGCATTCTAAGAACTGCCATTATGATCCTCAGACCTTCAGTAGTACCCATCTAAAGCTAACCCATATAGTTCTTTTCCTGTCATAAAAGCTATATATTTTCCATCTCAGTTATTGTTATTCTTTTTTTCTGCAAGGCCTTATTGTCTCCCCTCTTGCTCCCTGAAATTACTTTAGCCTTTTTCCCTGCATATCTCCCATTTCTCCTTGTCCTGTAGCACATTTTTATTACTATTATTATTATTATTATTATTATTATTATTATTATTATTAATTGCTGCCATTTATATACCTCTTTCTTTTACCATTCCTCTCTACTCCTCTATTCAGTCTTTCATCAGATTCACTTTTCTTATCATTCCTGCTGTTTCTAACTCCCTACATTATTTATACCTGGAAACGTATCATGTTCTCCTTCTTGCACTGTTTCACTAACATAAAATTTGTCTGTACCTTTGTTCTCATGACATTTTGTTTATTGATTACAGTGCTGTTTTCATGAGTACTGCTTTTGTGCCATGGTTGAGAAGGAGCCCTCTGGGAGCATCACATCCACAGGTTATCAGCTGATTTATAATAGATGGCCACTTTGTATGTGTTCTTGTAACTGAATGTATCCTGGTAAGTTGTTGCAGTATATCATATCTCTATCAGGAACTGCTTCAGTTTAAGATGGTTGTAAGTGTGCTCAGCTGGGTGGCATACAGGGATCAACTCTGCCTATGATCCAAAGACTCAAGTTTGACCAGCAGTGTGAATGCTGGAAGGCCAACTGGGGTGGGTGGGAATTAGTGGATGATGCTAGCAAACACATTCTGGTGGAAGGTGTGGCTTCATGTTGACTGACTGATTACAACTATGCAAACACAGGCTTTTATGGCCTGAAAATGGCCAGAATCAGGGACATGAGCTTGACAATCCCAAGCTGATGATGGTATCCCCCATTACTGTGCATATGGAAGCACATACTCAGCCCATGGTGACACAGGTGCTCACAATAACCATGAAAGGTAGGGTTAGAGACCTAATAGAGACATATTTATAACCAAGATGACAGAAAGAGCACAACCTGCTCCTTATGGCTGCCCAAACGATAGAATCGCTGGTTTTCTTTTGCCTTTGTGTTAAGGATACCCAGTAAGGAGGAATGAACTGGTTCAAGATTGATACTAGGAGGTCTGATGGTCAGCAGTCATAGAGGAAAAATACATAGAAAAATATGAAACATATTACCCATTAACAATGATATGGTGCAAACGGTCATCCAAATGCTATACAAACAGAAAGCACATTTTAGAGTTTAAAGTAATGAATAATGAAATTAGTCCTTTAACACAGGTTAGAAAAAAATGATCAAACCACCAGCCAGAGATCAGGGGAGGGATCTCTGCCTCACAACTCCAGAGTGATGGGTTCAATCCTGTCTACTGGTCACCATATGTGTAGGGGATACATGTTCTTTGTCTTTTTGTATTGTTCTTCTCCCCATACTGTAGTTACCTACCACCTCCCAAAAACATGTTGCTTCAGTGAGGGCATTAAGTTATCCATGTATGTATATATTGTATTCACCCTTGCCCTTGTTGTCAGGATCATAAACAAAAATGGTCTATAGACAAAGCCACATTCTAGGTTAATAGGTTAATGAATGTTAAAATAAAATAAAATAAAATAAAATAAAATAAACGGTAATAAGGAATACAGCATCATTTTTATAATACGGAGGAGCATATTTTTTAAGAATTTGTGCTGAAACCATACAAGATGAAAAATTACAATATGGCTAAAATTGTTCATGAATATGGGAAAGAGGTTGAAATAAAGTTATTAAACAGAGAAGGACAGGAAGAAGAGAATTTTGTAAATGAGATGTGTGAGAGGAAGAAGGGGAATAAAATGCAAGAGGGACAAATAAGGAGCAACTGGAACACAAAATAAAGAGAACACACTGCAGGCAATGGAAGAGACTTGCAATCCCACAACAACAGTGAAAAGAAAGCAGTATGGTGGTAAAGAGGGGAAACAACTTTTGAAAAATAATTATGTGTTACAAGATAAAAATAGAATGAAGAAGAAGACAGGATGAGAAATGGAAAGGGAAAGTGAGGAGAAAAACAGAAGGTCATTGGAAATTTTCCATTTATCATGAATTTGTGTTTAAAATAAGCACTGAATTGTAAGGGTATGAGCAAAAAAAGTGGTGAGAATTATTTTGGATGCTTTGGAGGAAATAGATTGTTTTTCAAGAACTGTACATAGATTGTTTTAAAGGGAAGAAGCAGCTATAAAATATATGGGGAGCATTGGCAGTCATACTGATGGGAGAAGGTAAGGCAGAGGGTGTATGTACTTTATTGAAAGGATATGAGATACAGCTTATGATGATGTGAGGTATTGCCAGCTATGCCAAGAGAAGGAGGGCAATGGATGTGTAACATATGCCAGCACAGCTAGCTGGAATTGTGTAAAGAATTACTTGTCAGTTGTATATCAAACTGATTTGTACAGATGCTTGTGTTGAAAATGTATGTGTAAAGTTGCATAGGTTAAAAATGTATCAACAGTGGATCCTGAATGTATTGTACCTGAATTAAATGTATATGTTTTAAGAGAGGATACTGGAAGAGAAGAGGTTAATCACAGACCAGCTACAGCTAACTTTGAAAAATGTTCTGAAATTAAATTACTGAGTCTAGGCTATAACGATTATATCTTACTGTTCTGATTGCAGCCAGACACAAAATGTCTGGAAAAACAAGTACTAGGAAGCATTCTGTATTGTGTTTAGCAGTGAACTAATTGCTAATCTGGAAGGGTAGAAGTCTGAAATTGTTTTATGACTTCCAGAAGCTGCATCAGATCTTAGCAAGCTCTGTGTGTGTGCGTATTATTGACGCATATATTCTAAATCCTGGCAGTTTCTAGCAATGGGTGGTTGGATAAGAACCAGAAGTCAGATGATCAGATGTATGTGATGTCCTTCTGTAATACATCACTAAAATAATGTTTAACACTAGGTGAGACTGAAATCTCAGAGCAGTCTGTTTTTGTAACCTGACAAGGAAGGACACCTCACCTACTTCATCTTGCCTTGCTCTAGTAAGTCAACCAGGGAATATTAATTCTTTAGATCAGTCAGGAAAATATAGTGAGACTAGCTAAGTACTGTTTTTCTGTATCTGTGTGAATCTATTCATCAGTGTTATTTTAATATTTCCAGTGATTGAAATTCTGGTGTTTATTGTAAATAAATAGTACTTTCATGTTCTTTTCTTATTTATCATTAAATATATTTTTACTTTTCATTCTGGCTTGGACACTTGGCTGAGGACTCAACCCTACAGCTGTGCCAGTGGGGAGTCTTACTGGGGATCTGGAAAGTGAGAGAGAGAAACCAGCCCCCAGACTGAGTGTGTTCCCTTTGTTGCTCTTAAGGGAAATTGTGCTTAATGCAGAGAACTGCATCTGGAAATACTGGGTGCATCAATGTTTGTTCCAAGTGAACATCCCTCTCCAGTGCCAGTGGTGAGGATTCAGGCTCCTTGATTACTATCCCAGAGTGGGAATATCACACAGGTAAATAAGATATGGGAAATACAGAAAAGAGGATTTTAATACCTAATGTTGACAAGGATGGAAGTTTTTAGAGGTTAAATGAGGTTAACGGGGAATTGAAAAAATTTATTATTGAATGATGGAAACTGAGCTGCTGAATTTTTTTTTCTTTAAAAAATCATAGGAATTATAAGGCATGTTAGTCATGAGACAATTTGTACCTTGCTGATACCTACCCGCATCATATAACTCCTGCTTCTGTAAAGGCAGCACAAGCCAGGCCATAGGTGAATTTGCCGATGCTCATCCAACTGCAAGGTTAGTACTGACAGATGTGATTGCATCATTCTGTTTAACATATAAGGTCAGATTATTTCAGAGAATGGGTGAATGTTGGATAATCAACCTGCCTCTCCAGCATGTTTTATTTATATGTTGGTGGAGATTCAAATCCAAAAACGTAGTGTTAGTGGAGCTGTTTGTATTGTGATATATAAGAGATCGAGGATAATTGGGTCTTTAATGGAATGGAGTTGAAGCCCTAACTCTGCACGAAAGAGTGCTATAACAGTCAAAATAGAAAAATAAGGCTTTACTGCTGTTTTGGTAGTTAGAGTAGTAATCTTGAAATGCTGGGGTCTTTCTAGTTGTGCAGTGTGTTTGGACAAGTACATACAAAAGGGGACACTCTACTCTATAAGCAGTCTAATTGACTGAAGTACAGTGGGATGACATGCTTTAGATATCAGTTGTGCTAAACAGGAGGAATTTCTGACTACTAATACTATGGGGTTGTCAAAACAGAGGGATTTTTCAACCCAGGTGCCAAGGTCCTCGATTACCATATCAACATGTAGCGATCCAGGCACCAAGGTCCCTGATTACTATATCAACATGTAGCGATCCAAGCACCAAGGTCCCCAATTACCATATCAACATGTAGCGATCCAGGCACCAAGGTACCTGATTACCATATCAACATGTAGCGATCCAGGCACCAAGGTCCCTGATTACCATATCAACATGTAGCGATCCAAGCACCAAGGTCCCCAATTACCATATCAACATGTAGC
>NC_056746.1:1379902011-1379987011 GCF_019279795.1 Protopterus annectens | reverse complement strand
GTTCACCAGTGGGAGTGGGGAGCACTGAGCAGCCTATTTGTCCCTAGAGGAGTGGTTCCAGCCAGAAACTTGTAGTCTATTGGCCATTTTGGGTCAATTCCTAGCTCTTTTCAACCCCCTGCTATAAAGCCCGCTTTAGCATGGTTTTGCGTGATTTAGCGCGGAGTTGCCCATAGAGCACCATTGGGCAGTGCCAGTTAAACAAGGTTAAACTATTTCTGGCTCCGTAAAGTGTGCTCTTCAATTTTTCCCTTAGAACTTCTCTACTTGCAATCTAAACAGTCTATTCTCTATCTCAAAAGCTCAGCACTTGCTCCTAAAGCATTTTTATATAGGTAAAGTACTTGTATACTAAACAAAGTACTACATTAGCCTAGAATCCCCTTGAGTACCCATCTCCCTATAGGTCCCTTCTGACTCAGTTACACAGCAAACTTTTTCACTTTTTCTAGCATGTCGAAGGGTCAGTTGCTAGCGTCCTCTCCTGTTCAGCTGGTGAATCTGGGCATCTTGAGGCAATGTTACAATTGCCTCATGTACACAGACAACCCACTCCTTCTCCCACAAAACACAAATACATGTGAGAGATGCAACTATATAGCCAAACTGGAGGCTGAGCTCTCTCAACTCAGGACTGGCAAGACCAGACAGGAGGAGAAGGAAACCACGCACACCACAAACCCAGTTTCACATAGAACTATCACAACTGCAAAACAAACACATAAACACACAAAGACATACTCAGAGGCACTGATCAAAAATCTACCAAAACTACAGAGGCCTCCAAAGCAGACACCCACGCAACTGCCACCTCAAGACATAAGACATGCAACACATAGTTCTCAAAGTCAGTGTGCTAAACAGTCACAGCCCTTAAGGCCAAACACAATGCCAGACACACTTGTTATAGGTGACTCCATAGTCAGACACACTGACGCCCCACTCACCAGACTGAACAAGGAAAAGATCACAGTAAGCTGCCTGTCAGGCGCTAGAATCCGCCACATAACACAAGCACTCAGGTCACTCCACAGCAAGTACAAGTATGACTCAGTCATTGTCCATGCCGGTGTGAACGACCTGAGACGTACCTCCCTGGACTACATGAAAAGAGACATAGAGGAGCTCTCAGATTATGTAGCCCAGGCCGGTATGACCCTGACCCTGAGCAGTATCCTACCCTCACCAAGAATGATGCCACAATACAGAGACAAAATGATCAGCTTTAATAATTGGCTTAATTACTGGTGTCATTCTAAGGGGATCCAATGTCTGTCTGCCTGGGATGACATGCTTGACAAGCCACCCTGCTTCACAAGGGAAGGCTTGCACCTGTCACCCCTGGGCTTCCGGATATTGGCAAAGGCTCTTGCCACCCCCATAGTGCCTTTTTTAGGCAAGGCTCAAATAATAAACCTACCACCCTAGAAAACAAAAATGGAGAAAAACTAAGGGTAATACTGCTCAATGCCAGAAGTCTAAACCTCAAGATGCACGCCCTCGAAGCCCTCCTCAGTATGGAGAACATCGATGTCTGTGCTGTGACTGAAATCTGGTTCAAGGCTCCTGAGAGCACCCCAGCACTATCAGGTTATACCTCATATCATGCTCCCGCCCCAAAATCCGGACCGAACCACAAAAGGAGGGGAGTATCCATATTCATAAAGGATATCCACACCTCCAGGTTAGTGGCAACGCATCTAAGCATCGGAGACCATCCAGGTGCAATTAACCATAGGTAAAACTGCCCTACAGTTTGTAACATGCTACAGACCACCTTCTCAAACTCAGGAAACCCACACAGCCTTCCTGAAGACACTGGAGAGTATGAATGTCTCTCCAAACACCATCATATTGGGTGACTTCAACTACCCAAACATAGACTGGGAACATTACTCAAGCCCCAACACCCTAGCCCAAAGGTTCCTGGAGTTCATAAACTCAAATGCTATGGAACAACTAGTCACCATTCCCACAAGAGGAGAAAATATACTAGACCTGATCATCACAAACATGGGGACAAAATGCTCCACACCGGAAGTATATCCCTCATTGATGAGATCAGACCATAAATTAATCTCACTGGAGATCCACATCCCGCCCCCACCCCCAGCAAAAAAGACCACAGTGAAGAACTTCTCAAAAGCAAACTTCACACTTCTTAAGACTGGAGTGGTATCCTTCAAGGCCCCCAAGCCAGTGGAAACCACAACCCACGCTGCTGAAACCCTTACAAATACCTTCTATGAGCACCTCCAGGAATGTATGGATCAAGAAATCCCTAATAAAATCAAGACCCTTTCCACCAAAGGCAGGCGCCCGGTCTGGTGGACCCCAGCCATAAACAAACTCTACAACAAGAGGAGAAAGCTACTACATGACAGAGCAAAATCCCTAAAAGGGAAGGCATCTCTGATCAATACTAGCAAAAAACTACGATCACTCATAAAATCATCCAAGGCCAACTTTGAGAGAAAAATCGCTAATGACACAAAAGACAATCATAAGGCCTTCTTTAGCTATGTTAGAAACCTGGGTGGAAACTCCCAGATATGCTCAGAATTAGTCCAAAATGATAAAAAAATCACTGAACCCACAGACATTGCCAACATACTGGCAGACAGGTTCAGTGCAAATTTCTCCCCTCCCTCCCCCCCAAAAGGAGAAATATCTATCCCACCAGAGTCTAGCCTCCCAAACATCTCAGATGCCCAGGTAAGAGCTGCTCTCTCTAAAGCAAAAAACACAGCATCAATGGGACCGGACGTGTCCCCGGCTGTGTGCTACACGAACTCAATATGGAACTAAACCCACACATAAGGCTGCTGTTTAATCTTAGCCTTACTACAGGATACGTACCCAAAGAATGGCATACAGCAACTGTGGTCCCACTCCACAAAGGCAGTGCTTCTACGGACCCTGGAAATTACCGCCCCATAAGCTTGACGAGCCTTGTCTGCAAAGCTATGGAGAGGATCATAATGGAACTCATAAATAAAGACATTTGGGACCTACAGACACTGGATCCTACCCAATTTGGCTTTGTCAAGGGCAGATCCTGCCTCTTGAACTTGGTCGACTTTTTCAAAACAGTCATTAAGGCCATTGATGAGGGTAAGGCAGTTCACACAGCCTACCTTGACCTAGCAAAAGCGTTCGACACAATACCCCACTCGGGCATCATAGAAAAGCTCACCAGCTTAGATGTAAAACCATATGTCACAAGATGGGTTGCAAACTGGCTCAAGGACAGAACACACAGGGTTAGAGTTGCTGGTGCCATGTCAGACTCTAAGCCGGTCACGAGCGGTGTCCCACAGGGCTCAGTCCTGGGCCCCCTCTTGTTCGGCATTTATTTTTCTGAAGTGCAGGCAAACATAGGGGATTGTGGCTGACAAAATTTGCAGATGACTGCAAACTGGGCACCATAATTGACACTCCATCAGACACAGACATCCTCCAGAGAGGTCTCATAGAAATGGATAACTGGTGCCAGAGCCATGGCCTTAAGCTAAATGCCAAAAAATGTATAGTCATACCCTTTGGGAAAAACAAGGTAACCCCTAATTACCACATAGGTGGTAATCCATTAAACACGGAAGAAGTTATCAGGGACCTGGGGACCCAAGTTGAAAGTAACCTCTCTTTTGACACTCACATTGCCAAAGTGGTTAGGAAGACCTTCTACATTGCCCACCTGATCATGAAGGGATTCACATCCAGATCAGGAGAGGTCATTGTACCCCTGTACTCTTCACTTATCAGACCAATGATTGAGTACAACGCCCCATTCGGAATGTACCTTACCCGACACCTGCAGCAGTTGGAAAGACCCCAAAAGTTCCTCACCAAAAGGATAAAGGGGCTCAAACATATGTCATACGATGCCCGACTGAAGAAACTCTAGCTCTATTCAGTCGCATACCATCTGCTCAGAGGTGATCTGTGCCTGACATACAAGGCCATGTCCAACCCGGAATTAATGGACATGCTCCACCTCAAAAATCCAAATCCACCAGAGCCACGAGAGCAAGAGACTTAAACCTCAACATGGATATAAATAGGACGTGCTGGAGGGACAGATTCATCACCCAGAGACTCCCTACACTATGGAACAGAATCCCAGTCCATGTGAGGCAGAGCCCTTCACTGACTCTGTTCAAGAGAAATCTTGACGAGTGGATGGGAGATCGTAGGTTTACCCCGGGAATCATCTCTGTATCACTGCTGGACAGAGGCACAGCAAACTAATGGGTATAGTATTCTCATCCTAAGGGGTGGTGAAAGCCACACACACTCTGGCTAGGCTTATAAATGCCCTAGGGCAGATAGCCTAGTATGAACCTATGAACCTATGTTCAGCTACTCAAACACCTTCTCGATAACAATTTCTTCACTCATACCCAAAATGATTTTAGGCTCCACCATAGCACTTCTACTGCATTATTGTCATTTACCCAAATAATAGCTGAAGCCCGTGACAATAACCTCATCTCCAGTTTTTTCCTTGATCTTTCAAAGGCCTTTGGTGCTGTCTTATATTCTAAACTCTCAGACCTACATGTCTCTACCTCTCCAGCAAATGGTTCTCTAGCCGTCTCTCCGGCAGGCAGCAATCTCTCCTCTGGCAAACTGTCCTCTCTCCATTCCTCCACGGTAATACTGGAGTTCCCCAAAGATCAGTTCTGGGCCCCTCCTCTTTAATATATTCACTAATACACTTCACTCTGCTACTAACCTCTCTACACGTCTACAGTACGCTGATGACTCCACCCTCATTACCTCTGTTCACAACATCCCTGCTCTACTAGCTCTCACTCAACAAATCCTTTCCTCTGTCGAAACCTGGCTCTCTGATAACCAACTCATATTAAATCCAAAAAAAAAAACTTCTTCTCTTTCTCCCTAAAACACTTGCTCAGCACAAAACCTCTTTCTTTATATCTTTTCTCAGCAGCACCATTATTAAACCTGACCCCATACTAAACTACTTGGAGTTATCATTGATGATGATGAATTAAAATTTGATATTCATATTCAACAAAGTATAAAAAAAGACCCACCAGAAACTTGGATTTCTCTTTCATAATCAAAAATTTCTGTCACCCTCCTCCAAACCCTCCCTCACTCAGGCCCTACTCCTACCCTGCCTTCTTTATGCTGCCCCTGTCCTTAGTCATGTTCAAACATCTCATCAATAAACTAGAGCAAACGTACAACAAAATAGCCAGATTTGCTGCAAACCTTCCTTACAAATCTCACCACTGTCTTGCCCTTAAGTCACTCCAATGGCCAGATTTCTCCAAACAGCTACTTATACCCCAGCTCCATATTGCACACTCTGACCTATATGAACCCTCATCCTGTTTCTCCATCTCCAATTTAGTATCCTTCAAAAAAAACCCTCATCACCTCTATACTACCAGTAAACACCTCCTTCAGTTATACAAACCCAACAAAAACATTGGTAAGTCCCTTTACAAATACCAAAAATATATGAATTAGCCAATACCACAACCTGCACAGCACACACAAAGAAGTATTGGCTCACGATGGTCAATAAAGGCTTTAAATAAGGAATAAAACAAATCCTTTAGTGTAATAAAGTTTAATTCCATGCTTTCGTCAAATAGACCATCAGAATACAAGAATACAAAACATTTACTACACCCATTTGTATACATAAACCATACCTTTCATTATTCAATAAAACAATTACAACTAATTAAAAATATTTTAAACATTTTAAAGGCTTCGGTTTAAAAACGTTCTCATTCTTTAAGACTAATTATTTTTTATATACCTTTAACTTTCTATACTTCAAAAAGCATTTTATATACATGCAGTTTAATTGAACATATTAGGGAACATATATATAATATAAAAACCAAAGATGTAAAAAGTGCTTTATTTAAACATACATTGGAATGCAAAAAATAAAAAAAAAGTTATTTTCTATTCTTGAAATTGGGACTAAGGAGTTGAGAGGAGGTGATTTTAGAAATGACCTTGAACAAAATGAAATGTTATGGCAGATAAAATTAGAGGCTGATAAAAGACCTGGGATAAATGAAACTATTAATATAAAATGCTTTCTGAAGTATAGAAAGTTAAAGGTAAATAAAAAATAATTAGTCTTAAAGAATGAGAAAGTTTTTAAACTGATGCCTTTAAAATGTTTAAAATGTTTTTTAATTAGTTGTAATTGTTTTATTGAGTAATGAAAGGTGTAGTTTATGTATATAAATAGATGTTGTGTTTTGTATTCTTGTATTCTGATGAAATCTATTTGACGAAAGCATGGAATTAAACTTTATTACGCTGAAGTAGTGGTTTTATTCCTTATTTGAAGCCTTTACTGACCATCGGAAACCAATACCCTTTACAAATACTCTGTAGCCCATGCTTGGAACTCAGTCCCTCTCAACATAAGAAGTATTCAGCATAAATAAATGTTTAAAAAAGAACTTAAACTTTTTATCCTGATGACTTGGGCATGCCCTTGTCACCCCCCACTTGAACTAGTCTCCTGTCGTCTCATCTTATCTGCTTTTCCCTAGCAACTCTTTGTCCTCCTTCTACTGGCTCTAGCAAACTGTGTTCATACTGTACTTAGTGTAATATTCTCTAAACCTTTTAATTGTTGTTTGACCTATGCTATAAAAATATTGTCCTCAAAGTCAGGAAATTGCACTTAACTGTTATTTTACCTATGCAGTGCACTGCTGTGCACAGATTTTTGACTTGTACTATATTTCTGTGACCCTACTTCAATACTTTATAAATATCATACTTGTATTATTTCTAGAGATTTTCTCCTTGGGTCTCCACTGAAAATGGGCCCCTGGCTCATCTGGACTAACCCAGTTAACAAATGTCAGTAAGTAAATTACATAAATAAATATATAATATGTGGGAGTAATAGCTTCTTATCAGAATGGCTGCCTTATCGATATTAACATGAATGGTAAGTGACCTTACAGATTTATACAAAGAGTAGTGATTTATATTTAAGAAGTGTGAAGTGCAAATACTAATGTTACTGGAGATGAATTTAGATAGGAATGAGCAAGTGAATTTGACAAAGAAAAGGTTTCAGGATGGACACTTAGCAGAGGATCAGGGCCAAAGAAAACCGGGAATAATAATACTGGTCATGACAGCAGATTCAATAGTGATAGCATGGGAAAAAAATTATACAATTGGTAGATATGAGGTAGCAAGGGCATACTGGAAGGGGAGGGAGATTGTGCTGACATGTATCTATAGTTCACCTAACAGTACTATTATGGAGAATTTGGGGAAAAATAATAAGTTTTCTGGATGGAATATTATTTATAGGCGGGGAGTGAAACCTGATGCACAATACTGAGAATGTACTGAGAGACCTATAAAGGAACATATTACAAAAGAGTATATATTTCTGAAGACATGTATGAGAATATAGGTTCATAGGTTCATAGGTTGGTACTGGGCTATCTGCCCGAAGGCATATATTAGCCCAGCCACGTTGTGCGGTACTCACCGCCCCTTTAGTAGTTCCCTAGACCCTTGTACTAGCAGCTAGTACCCTTGGCCCCTATCTAGTAGTGCTGTTGGTGTGATCCCCGGTGTGAACTTTGTTACCCATTCCTCATCAAGGTTCCTCTTGAAGAGTGATAGTGAGGGGCTCTGTCTTATGTAGATCGGGACCCTGTTCCATAGTAAGGGAGGTCTCTGCGAAGGGAATCCATCCCTCCAGCATGTTCTATTCATTGCTGTGTTGAGGTTTATATCCCTAAAGCGTGTAGCTAGAGTAGATTTGGTTTTGCTAAGATGGAGCATGTTCAACAATTCTGGGTTGGACAGGCTCTGTACGTTAGACAGAGATCGCCTCTGAGAAAGCGGTATGCAACAGAGAACACAGTCTTAGCTTTTTCAATCGTGCTGCACAGGGCAATTGTTTGAGGCCAGTAATCCTCTTAGTTAGGTACCTCTGTGGTCTCTCCAGCTGCTGGAGATGTCTATGCCTTTTCAATCTCTTATGCAAACCAAAGGTACTCAGAGCCCCATACGAATATCTGCTAGTTTTATCAAATATCATGGTTTCGAACATTAATAATGAGATTTATGCCTTTCGTTTGCTTAATATTGCGTTTTGTGCCTTATAAATGCGCAGTTTCATTTTCTTTGCCAAAATAAATCATTTGTGCAGTTTTCTTAACTTTTAACTTGTTTTTGGCCCTTTGTCTGAGCTCAGTTTCACTCAACCTTAGTCTGCCTTCACCTTCAACTCTGCACCTCATGGCATGAAGTTCATAGGATATTACTAGGATATTAACCCAGAGGTCATTTTAGGCCAGGCCATTTCATCCCAATGTAATATCATGAAAGTGCTAGTCCACACCCAAGATTATATTTACTGATGACTGCCCATGCTGCTCACATTTGTCAAAAGGAGTGTGATGAGCATTAGCCATTTATCTAACAATAGCAGTTCTTGGAAAGGGAAATTACTGCAGGGTCTGCATCAGGGTCAGAAAACAAGTATTAGTAAGTCTGAGGAACCAGACTTCCTAGGGGCAGGAGGTTGACTGCCACGCAAACTATAAACTGTCAGGAAAACATTCTCTAATGCAGAGAAAACAAGAAGGACAGATACACCCATCAGTAGCTGAAGCAAAACCAGAGCCAGCCTGATCTCAAAGAAGCCCTGACAGCTTACTTAGGAGACTGATAACTGCTCCCTTGACCCATCTGCAAAGAAAGTTTTAAAGGTGGATAGTGCAGCCTGAAAGTGTCAGTGCATTTTTACCTCAAACCCATCTTTTTGAGTGGCACAGAGTTCCTGACAATTTCCAAGATCACCAATTCCTGCCCAAACACATAAAAGTAACATCAAAAACCTGATTTTACACAAAAAAGCGACCTTAAGCATTCACTGCATTAAACACTCAGACAAGGAATAAAGGCAATACAAAATACGTTTTCTAGCCCAAATTATATTAAATTCACTGAAAAAACAACTAGATCTGTTCAGAAAAATACAGCAGTGGAAGGTTTTCTACAGCAGGGGACTTATCTAACCAGCCTTGATGACTCAATAGCTGACCATCAGATCCATGAAGCCTGCAGAAACGGCATACTTCAATGGCAAGAAAGGTTTGAAGTTTTGGTGCTCTAATTTCCACTTACATGGAGCTCTGTCACAGTTAGATTGTGGAAGGCACCCTCAAGCTTTGAAAAGCTGGTCAGGTTGGTCATATCCCTGTCAAGATGCAACCAAAACAGCTTAGGTTACCTGAAACAGTGATCTAATGTTGATCATCTCTACCTCACAATTCCAATGTCAAGGGGTCAAACCTGATAATCTGTCACTGTTTGTGTGACATGCAGATGTTCTTCTCATATATGTGTGGGTTTTCTGATATTTTGGTTCCCCCAAAACTATGCCATATGTATAAATGAAAATGTTCCATTATTAGTTCACTGCTTAATTTAATTCATTCATGCGTTAACTCAAACTAAAAAAAAAAGACTCAATACAATACATTTTAGCGTAAATGAGCACAAAATAGAAAACTGAAAATGATTTGACCCCAATTTAATCCACAATTTTTCCAGTGTAGTCTTTTTTTTAATATAGGCCAAATTCTTTAGGAGTGTTCAGACTTTTTCATCACAAGCGAGGTTTGTTTAAATATATCCCGGTTTCAAATTCTTAGACTTACTTCTGATGGCAAAAAAAAAGAACACCTCCTTTAAAGGGTCAACTGTGAAAGGTAATTTACATCAACTTTATGATTATAAATATTTGCTTAGGAAGCCTCATCATACCACTCCAAATGGCCTACCATTCTGCTGATAAGTGAATGCCTGTTGCACCTGAATATATTTCTCTTAGAAGCAAAATAATGCAAGTTTTTATTCAAGCACTTCTCTATTTGGTACGGACTATGTGAATTCAGTAGCAGGAGCTCATTCAGAATTTGCATATTATTCCCCAAGATAATAAATGGGCTAGACCTAACAGAAACTAAATTTCACAGGAAAATGTGCATTTATTTGAAAGCTATGAGACCCATCTAATAGCTATATCAGATGAAGGGTAATGATGTAAAAATAAAACACTGGTGCTCTCCTACTTGTCTGCTAAAAAAAAATTAAGGAACGGATAATTGGTGCCATTTGAGACTTATTATGGAAGACAGAAATTATTTTGGACAACACAGATTGTGAGTTGGATAAAATAAAAATGGAGTTTAAAAATAGGAATTATTTAGAGGGGTTGACAAAATTTAAAGTATAGTATTAGAAGGGGAATTTCACAGAACAAAAGAGGAGCAATTACAGACTGCAACAGGGAAAATAAATCAGTATTTGGGTAATATGCATGTGTTTAGAAAGGCTGCTGTTAAGCAACTACTGATAACAGCCCTAGAGTGCAAAATCTTTTAGCACAATGAACTGCGTAACAGAAAGTATGGCAAGAAAAATATCAGAGATCCTATAGAAGTTTGTTTGTTTGAGATCCTATAGAAGTATTAGACAAATTTCAGAAATGTCATTAAACTTTATATAAAGCAGGGTAATGTAGACACATAGAAAAGGCACAACTGGAAATATCCATGGAAGCCTTAAATATGTCAAGGTTGCGCAACAATTAATTGGTAAGGTGGGAAAATGTGGGATAAAAATGGTGATGTATAATCAGTCAAGAGAGAAGTCTGTAGGAATAGATTCCCTTGGAAATAGGAGGAATGAAAGAGATAAAGACCTGGAGAGTTTTAACAGTAATTCTAAACGGAGGAAAGGACCGCTATCTTAAATGAGTGCTGCAGTGGTTGTCTTACCCACAGCAAGTAGAGACTGTTCAGATCTGACTTTATATAAATGCATTTCAATTTTAAACCATAGTTGTAAAGTGTTTATCTTTATATTAGTCAAGAGAATGGCAGATGTGTTACCAAAGTTGACAGATATGGATCAGTGTGGTTTTCTGGATGACAATAAAGCCTTTGACAACATTAATAGAAGACTGATGAGCAAATTTCACACTCCTCAAAACCGAGGTGGAATCCTTCAAAGCCCCCGGGCCTGTGGAAAATACGGCCCAGACCGCAGAATCCTTTATAAATGCATTCTATGAACACCTTCAGGAATGCATGGATCATGCAATCCCAAAAAACCAAGACCCAATCCTCCAAAGGCAGACGTCCTGTCTGGTGGACCCCAGCCATAAACAAACTATACAATAGAAGGAGGAAGCTACTCCATGATAGAGCAAAATCCCAAAAAGGGAAGGCATCTCTGATCAGTATTAGCAAAAACTAAGGGCATTCATAAAATCGTCTAAGGCCAACTTCGAGAGAAAAGTTGCACATGACACTAAGGATAATCACAAGGCTTTCTTTAGTTATGTTAGGAGCCTGGGTGGGAATTCCCAGATATGCTCAGAATTAGTCCAAAATGACAAAAAATACACTGAACTCACAGACATTGCCAACATCCTAGATGACAGGTTCAGCGCAAACTTCTCCCCCCCTCCCCACCAAAAGGGCAAATATCTATCCCAGCAAAGTGCTTCCCCCCTGACATCTCAGATGCTCAGGTAAGAGCCGCCCTCTCCAAAGCAAAAAACACAGCATCAATGGGACCAGACGGTGTCCCGGGCTGCGTCCTACATGAACTCCAAGAAGAGCTAAACCCAAACATAAATCTACTATTCAATCTCAGCCTTACTACAGGATATGTACCCAAAGAGTGACGTACAGCAACAGTGGTCCCTCTCCACAAAGGTGGTGCCTCAACGGACGCTGGAAACTATCGCCCCATAAGCCTAACTAGCTTGGTCTGCAAAGCTATGGAAAGGATCATCATGGACCTCATAAATAAAGATATTGGGGACCTACAGACACTGGATCCTACCCAGTCCGGCTTTGTTAAGGGCAGATCCTGCCTCTTAAACCTGGTCGACTTCTTTGAAACAGTCACCAAGGCCATTGACAAAGGGAAGGTGGTCCACACAGCCTACCTGGACCTCGCAAAAGCCTTCGATACAATACCCCACTCGGGCATTATAGATAAGCTCACCAGCTTAAATATAAACCCCTATGTCACTAGATGGGTTGCAAACTGGCTCAAGGACAGAACCCACATGGTTAGAATTGCTGGAGCCATGTCAGACTCCAAACCAGTTACAAGTGGCGTCCCACAAGGCTCAGTCCTGGGACCTTTCTTGTTTGGTATATATTTCTCTGAGGTACAGGCCAACACAGAAGGACTGTGGCTGACCAAGTTCGCAGATGACTGCAAACCGGGCGCCATAATTGACTCTCCAGCCGACACAAGCATCCTCCAAAAGGGCCTCATAGAAACAGACAACTGGTGCCAGAGCCATGGCCTCAAGCTAAACGCCAAAAAGTGTATAGTCATCCCCTTTGGCAAAAACAAAGTGCCCACAAATTACCACATAGGTAGTAATCCATTAAGTACAGAAGAAGCAATTAGGGACCTGGGGACCCAAGTTGATAGTAATCTCGCATTTGACAACCACGTAGCCAAAGTGGTTAGAAAAACATTTTATATAGCCAACCTAATCATGAAGGGATTTACATCTAGATCAGGGGAGGTCATCGTGCCTCTTTACTCATCCCTCATCAGGCCCATAATCGAGTACAATGCCCCTTTTGGGATGTACCTTACCAAACACCTGCAGCAACTGCGAAGAAACCAAAAGGGAAAGCGTTGGTACCAAAAGCGCAGACAAAGTAGTACTTCTTCAAGTATAATCCACAAACCCTTCGTAGTGTGCTGCAGCTTGTTTTGACCTGCAGCAACTGGAAAGACCCCAAAAGTACCTCACCAAGAGGATCAAAGGGCTCAAACAGATGCCATATGCTGCCCGGTTAAAGAAACTCCAGCTCTGCTCAGTGGCATACCGCCTGCTCAGAGGTGACCTGTGCCTGACGTATAAAGCCATGTCCAACCCGGAATTAAGGGGCATGCTACACCTCAAAAAATCCAAATCCCATCGAGCTACACGCTCGAGAGACTTGAACCTCAGCACTGAAATAAATAGGACATGCTGGAGGGACAGATTCATAACCCAGAGGCTCCCTTCACTCTGGAATAAAATCGCAGTCCAGGTTAGGCAGAGTCCCTCATTGACTCTCTTAACGAGGAATCTTGATGAGTGGATGGGAGATCGTAGGTTTACCCCGGGTATCACTTCTGTGTCACTGTTAGACAAAGGCACAGTATACTAACCTCGAAAAAGGGCATACCAAAATTAATTTAAAATGGGTGGCGAAAGCCAAACATACTCTGGCTAGGCTTATAAATGCCCTAGGGCAGATAGCCTAGTATGAACCTATGAACTTATATACACACACACACGTACATATATATCTATATATATATATATATATATATATATATATATATATATATATATACTATACACGTGCTTATATATATATATATCTCTACACACACACACGTTTTGAGAGTTCCAGCGGCTAGTTACTGTATAATCACTCAAAACAAATCTATTTTAAATATTCAGCGTTTTTAATTAAACTGTGCCACTAAAAAAGATGCGTGTACAATCAAAACTGTTACTTTGCATTAATAATTTTTCAATCCACAAAGCAAAGTGGTAATCTCGGAGGACTGCAAACTGAGCAAAGGCAGTGGCACAGCTGCAAAAAAGCGAACCAAGCAAGTCTCAACACACGCATATTAAATTTCATTTCACTGTTTATTTTAAAAACTAGATTAAATCAGTTATTTGCAGAAAAAGCTATATTTTTTTATTATACTAGTTTATTTATGTCGAAAACTATACTGCTTATTTTGCAGAGCGATAAAAACTTTGTGGCAAGCAGTGTTTATACTGACGTAATTTATGTCTGACTGACTAGCTTTGGCTATACAGGCACGTCAGTAAATCAAAAACATGAATGCAACAGTGCTCTACAGCCACAGAGTTGAAGAGATACGTCTTCACACAAGTGTCTTCCAGGAGTCTTCGTATCTCCAAAGATGCGTAAGTTGGTTGAATTACGCCCTTCCCAGACTTAATAGTCGTCGCTTAGCAACTTAGAATGGCGACTTCCGAACTAGTGCCCAAACCAATTCCGGCTCTTGGACCTTACCACTTTGCTTTGTGGAGTGGAGTATTAATGTAAAATAACACATCTTACTAAACACGCAGATTCTTTAGTAGAGTTATCTTATCAAACAACTATTAATAAATGTTTCGCATAGATTTATTTGAGTGATAGGCTAAGGAGTAAACAAAGAGAATTCAAGAAAAGGATAAAACTCTCCCTTTCATTTAGCGATGGTTACACCCCCGCTGAACTCGAAATGCTAAGATGCACATTTCCTTGTTTTATTCTGTTAATAGGGCGGATCTGTAATGTACACATTTTTCCTCCCTCGGGGTAAGTTGTGTCATATAAGTAAGTCTGTGGCTGTGCTTTTTTCCTGTTTAGTTATCAAAAGTCAGCATAAAGCTCGAGGGCTGTTGGCTGATTAGGGTGTGTGGACTGTCAAAAGAGTCAAGGGAGATGGTACCCTTTAGTTTTTGTTTTATGTTCGTTTACAGAATAAATATGTGCAGCTGTAGGCAACAGTTTGAGGTACTTTTCTACAGTGATTTGTGCTGCACGTGTGTAATCGTAGATGCAGATTTAAAATAAACCGTGTATGGGTTCGGTTAAAGTAGAGCATGAAGCCCCCAATTCTATAATGTGCACTCTGTTAGGCATGTTAGTAGATTACGCAGTCCCAGACGTTTATTTTTATTAGTCCCGTTTTGGTTTACCCTTTGTTCTTGATGTCATTTGGTGGTGAAGCTGAACAAAGTGAAAGTGGAGAGATTGCGTGGCGTGTATCATACTATTGCATAACATTCTGAGACCATAAATGTGAAAGTGTACTTTTTCCTTTACTTCACAGAGTTAGCACCTAGAAGTGGGACATTTGTTATAGAAATGCGAAAGTTTGCAGGACAAACCAGTTGCAGTCAATGTAAAGGACTGAACTTGCTCTTGTAAAGTTTGAGTTAGCTGCATTGTTTCAGATGCAAAATAATTGTTTATGCACCTATTATAGGAAATGTAAAATATACCTTTAGGTCTCTGGAGCGTGTAGTGCGGAAGGATTGGGATTTCTTTAGATGTAGGATTTCTAACAGAGCTGGGTTGGACATGGCTTTGTAAGTCTAGCAGAGATTGCCTCTAAGTAGGTGATATCAGGCAGAGAGTAGTTGGAATTTTTTTAGTCTGTCCATGTAAGACAAGTGTTTAAGGCCTAGGATCCTCTTTGTGAGGTACTTTTGCGGCCTAACCAGTTGTTGCAGTGAGGTATATGCCAAAGGGGGCATTCTACTCTATGAAATTTGGTCTAATGAAGAGTAGAGGGAGACATTGACCTCTTTCTTCTTGAATGCAAAACCCTTAGTAATGAGATGTGCCGCATTGACATGTGGTGGGCAAAAGAGAGGTTGCTGTCAACCTGTGTTCCCAGATCTCAAAACACCTTCTATGGACTGTCATCGATGTGGTCATTCATTGAAGCTTGTTTTTCCCCAAAGGGGATGATGACACACTGTTTGGCATTAAGCTGCAGGCCATGGTTCTGACACCAGTCTTTGGTCTCATTGAGGCATTTTTTGTAGGATGTTAGCGACACTTGGGGAGTTAATTATGGCACCCAACTTACAATTGTCTGCAAACTTTGTCAGCCAGAGTCCCTTCGTGTTGGCCTGGACTTCAGAGAAGTAGATACCAAATAGGAGGGGGCCCAGGACCAAACTCTGTGGGACCCCACTCGTAACTGGTTGGCACAAGTCAATCTGTGAGCCAGTTTGTAGCCCACCTAGTGATATAGGGGTTGATGCCTAGCTTAGTATGTTTTTCTATGATTCCTGAGTGGTGAATGGTATCAGAGGCCTTGGCCAGATCAAGGTAGGCTGTATGACCCACCGTGCCTTCATCCACAGCTCTGGTGACTGATTCAAAGAAGTCGACCAGGTTGAGCAGGCATGGTCTACCCTTCACAAAACCAGACTGTGTGGGATCCAGAGTTTGGAGATTCCCCATATCCTTGTTTATTAGGTCCATAATGATGCATTCCATAGCTTTGCATATCGGGCTCATCAGGCTAATGGGGCGATGGTTCCCAGGCTCTGTAGTCGCTCCTCCTTTGTGGAGAGGATGACTGTAGCAGTGTGCCATTTGGTAGGGACAAAGCCTGAGGTGAGGCTGTGATTGAACCCGGCCACATAGATGAGGTGCCAGTTCACTCCGTAGTACATGTAGAATACAGCCAGGGATATTGTCAGGTCCCATAGAAGCTGTATTCTTGGCCTTGGACAGTGCTGTTTTAACCTGTGCAGCAGTAATACTGGATCCCTGGCAATCTACTTGTATTGTGATTGGTCCTTTGGTGGGGGGAGAGAGGTAAAGTTGGCACCGAATCTATCTGCCAGTATATTGGCAATATATGTTGGCTCGCTTTTTCATTAAAAAAGTCCCACTTTGTGCATTTGAAGGGTTGTCCGCACTACTACTGCAGATATTTTGTCACTTTAACTGGGACCAGTACTTGTGATTTGCAGCTAAGTCAGAGCAGGACCATATGCTTGCTCAATTCTACACTCTTTACTGAGGCATTAATTTTCATTTGCATGGTTTGTTTAAAAAAATGCTGTGGCTTTAAAAAGTGTGAGAATATGATATTTGTTTTGTTGCTGTACACTATTTAATTTGAGAGGAGATATGTATGCTTTCTGTTGTTGTTATACCTGTTTGGTATAATTTTGAAAAAATATTGACTGACAATTGAGTCACAGAAATTATGGTACTTAACGTATTATCACAACCACATTTGTTCCGTTGTGTAGCTCATTATGTTTACAAGACAGGCTTGTAAGTGTAAACTCCAAATTACCTTTGTTTCGGTTTTCTTGTGCAAGTGGGCCACGAAGTAGAAAGGAAAGTGGCCCTTTTGCATACAAGAGCAAAGAGGGACACTGTGTGTCATACATCACGTTTTTTTACAAAGAATGACAGCATTTAACCATGTGCTGTACTAAACTGACCAGTACAGCAGGGGAACTGCAGTCCTCCTCCATGTTGGACGGAGGATGTGGAAAATGAAGCTCCTTGTAACCCTTTCTGTGATACTTACTATGGCAAAAATTAGTGTTGTACTTTCCAAACACTTACTACGCTGTTCCTTGAACAGAGGAATACCTTTCCTGTTGTTGTCATAGGTGGTCCCAGCTCTGCAGTGTCGTTTCACTTTCACAACTGGAAACCGCATTCCTGCAGGAAAACGAATGCCGGAAACACTTGCAAATGCTGATGATAATCTTTAGAAATGGGCCAAAAAGTTTACATTACTTTCAGAAATGGCATACATTACAACATGACAGGATGCCAAAAAGAAGTGAAATCCCTGATTCTCAATACAGACTCATACAATGGAAGAAAACGTCCATTACATATCCCTTACTATCAAGATGCCAACAGGTGATACCAGGGTGGCTACTTTGTGTCATTGTGTAAGGTTTGCCTTTTCAGAAAGTCATTTAAACTTTTTGGACATTAGTAAGGACTATTATCAGCTGGCTGAAGTGTTTCAGGCAGTCGTCTATCTGCAGGCATGCGCTCTTCGTAACCACGAAAATATGGTTGCGATAATACGCAAGTACCGAAATTACTTTGTTAAACATTATACAACTGCCACCTTCCCAGAATAAGATATGAATTTTATGAATTTTGTTATGCTTTTTTAGAGAGACTCTGTATTGGGGTTAGCAGTCTGGCACTGATGGGGTTTCATTGTTAATCTGCATTTCTTGTTAGACTGTTGCATATTCCTCCATTTCTGCAATATTTGTCTTTTTGAATCTTGACCCCCCCCCCCCCGGAAATATTTAGAATTCTGGGGACACTTGTGTCTCATTGCTGTTTTCTGCAATTTGTTCTTCTGATAAAATTTTAATTGTGACTTCCACTATGTACTTGGAAGAGCTTTTCTCCTCTTTATTCCTTTTCTGAAAACTCTGATTAGCTTTAATTTGCAGTTATCAGATGCAGCAAATAATGGATTGTGCACCTTTAAACCTCCATTTCTTTTTTTGGTGGTTTAGGTTCATAGGTGTTTTGGATTAGGTTCATAGGTGTTTACTAGGCTAACGACCACAAGGGCCTTTTTAAGCCTAGCCATTGTATTCTAAGTTTCTGACAAGTTCTGGTAACCTTGATAAGTGTAAGCATGGGCTTGGGAGGTGAAACATTTGCAAGTAGGGGCCTGAGTGATGAAACATTTTACAGGCTGCCTGTGTCCATTACAGACATGGTTGCCTAACGAGGGATGAATTTCCTTTTTCCCATCCAGTTCTCCAGGTTACGCTTGTATTGGGTTAGGGAGCAACTCTGCTCCACATGGATGAAGAGCCTGTTCCAGAGAAGGGATAGTCTGTGAGATGCATGTTGGTCTCTCCAGCAGGTTCTATTTCTATTACAGGCAAGGTTCAAGTCTTTAGAACAGGTAATTCTGGTGCTGTTTATTTTGGAGCTATGCAGGAGCGCCATCAAAGTGGGGTCTTATAATGCCTTGTATGCCTGACACAGATTTCCCCTCAACAGCCTGTAGAAGACAGAATACAGAGATTGGGCCTTGAGGCGGTCTGCATATGATATGTTACTTACACCATGTATTCTTTTAGTGAGGGACCTCTTTTAGGGTTGCCGCCTTCGTTCATGGCTAAAACCGGAGCCATGCCACACCCCTCGCGTCACCAGTAACCCCGCCCGCCTCACCCTCTCTCCCGCCAACATACCGCCTATTTTGTGATGTCACGACAGCATCACTCAATGGGAACGCCCTCTTTTTTCGTTTCCCGCCGCCTCCTTTTGGCTGATTTGCTATGCTTTTCTGTAAAAAAAAAAGCATAGTAAATCAGCCGATCAACGGGAACGCCCTCTTTTTTTCGTTCCCGCCGCCTGCTTTTGGCTGATTTGCTATGCTTTTCTGTAAAAAAAGCATAGTAAATCAGCCGATTTACAAACTCTAATAGTCTGTTTCCTTTTTGAAACAGAATACCGGAGTTTGTACAATGTTTTCCGGACTACCGGAGAATCGGTTTGATTTCCTGATAGTCCGGAAAAAAAACGGAGGGGTGGCAAGCCTAACCTCTTTGGATGTTCCAATTGTTGGATATGACTGGTTAGGTACGTACCGAAGGGATTATTGTACTAAGTGATAAAGCTGATGAATGCTGAATGCAGTAGAACAGTGACTTCATGGACCTAGATTTATTTTATTTATTTATTTTAGTTATTTTACATTTGTTGACCGGGCTAGTCCAGCTGGATACATGTCCATTTTCAGTGGAGGCCCGGGGAGAAAAGCTCCAATGGTTATAACAAGTATAGGGAATACAAAAAAAAAGATAAAGCAAAACAAAACAAAAATTGAGCATAAAAGATAATCAGACTTTAGTATACGTAATGTACATGTCAGAGGAAATATACATAACAAGATAGTATTCCTAAAAAAAGTTATTAAATAATTGCAATACGCAATTTGATAATATCAAAAACGTAGTGTAAATAATACATAGTCATAATTTTTTTTTTTTTTTCTTCATAGTATATATGAGATAAGTTGTATCCACAAGGATGTTATGTCCATGGGGATCAGTCAGGATGTATTGTAGTGAGAAGGAAATATTGAGGTAGAGGAAAGGAGGAAGAAAGGTTAATCAGGATTGCCGTGTCTTTGTTTATAAGTCGCACAACAAAGAAGGTTTCCTCACTACTGTAGACATGTGATGGTCAGAGGCTAGATTACTGTCTGTGTGTGTTCTCAAGTCCCTGACTGGATCAATTTTTTAGTCTGTATGATAGTTACCAGGTATGGATGACTTCTCAAAAGATACTATTATGCGTTCAGTTTTAGTCCGTGGCTCTGCACCAGTTGTTTCTGTGTTAGCCCTTTTTTGAGAACATTTGTGTAAGTGGGTGATTCAGTAACTGCTCCTAACTTTGTCTTCTGCAAATTTAGTCAGCCAAGGACTATTGATATTGGCATTGACTTCAGAGAAGTAAATGTCAAAAGGGAGCAGTCCCAGGACTGATCCTTGACGGACGCAGGTTCTGACTGGCCTCTTTATAGAGATGGACTCTACAGTTATTTTTTTTATTTATTTTACATTTGTTGATCGGGATTGTCCAACTGAGCTAAAAAGACCTTTTTCAGTGGAGGCCTGGGGAGAAAAGCTCCACAATCAATACAGTAGAAATAAACAATACAAAATTTAACAAAAATGATACAAAAAGTTTTTACAATGGTGTAAATAAGAATTTGACAACTGAGCAAGATGAACAGTTATAGTATACCGTTGTAGTTATTACGCATCATCGTATAATGGGGGGGAGAAGGAAGTTACAATATTTGATAAAAGATTAGAGGTTGCTGACCTCGTAAAGATACCAGTTACTGCCTCTCAGTAGTCATCTTGGGGTTAGTGCTTCTGTTTTCTTCTGGTGAAAAGAGGAGTGCAGTTACATTTATTTTCTGGAGACTGCTGAGCACCAGAAAGCATAATAACTGCTTTATAGGTGACAGCTTAGAATCTCTGCTTATATTCTGATCCTGGTGAGAGTAGGAGCAGAGTGCATAGATTCCTGACTCTTTTTGGTTGGAGTTTCTGTTCTTAACATACCTGATTGGTCTGGTTGGTATTTGAGGCATCTACCAGAAAAAGGCTGCAATCCTGCAGACCCTTGCATCATCTGGGACACGACTGTGCATCACCAAACAGGCCGTGGCCTGCTTCTTTTCTTGGGATTGTTTAAAACTAGCTAGTTTTTAGCTAGAACTAGCCAGTTTTTTTAGTTTCAGCACTTAAAACTGTTTCCTTGTGCTCAGCACTTGCTCAGAACTCGTAAGCACTAAATAAACTACAAATTACTACAGCACTCAACTTTCCTCACTTGTCGAGAGGACAACAGTTCTTAGTACTTAAATTAATAAGCACCTATCCAGGAATGTCCATAGGTCCGTTCCCGGTGTTTTCTCCTGTCCACCTGATGAATCTCGGCATCTTGGGGCAGTGTAGCAATTGCCTCGTACACTGACAACCCTCTCCTCCTACCACCCAATACTACAACCTGTGAGCGATGCACTTGTATAGCCAAACTGGAAGCCAAGCTCTCTCCAGCCAAGGCTAGACGGTCAAGAGGAGAAGGTTAACACTTGCACCACACCACACTTAACACATAGTCCTTCAAAACCCACACATAGAAACACAAAGCACACACCCACATTCACAGAGGCTCTCAATAAAAATCTGCCCAAGCAACAGAGACCTCCCAAACTGAAACGCAGACAACCACCACCCTCCAATACTACCCAAATGAGAGAGCCCACAAAAATCAGTGTGCCCCTCAACCTCAGCCCATAAGGCAAAACAGTGTACCCAATACACTAGTCATAGGTGACACTCTAGTCAGGCACACTGATGTCCCACTCACCAGGCTAAACAAGGAGAAAGTTACTGTCCACTGCCTGTCGGGTGCCAGGATCCACCACATAATGTGCACACTCGGATCACTCCACAAGTACAAATACGACTCTCTTGTCCATGTTGGTGTGAATGACCTAAGACGTACCTCCCTGGACTACATGAAAAGAGACATGGAGGAGCCCCTCGGATCTTGTAGCCCAGGCAGGTATGACCCTAGCCCCGAGTAGCATCCTACCATTGCCCAGAATGGTACCACAGTACAAGGACAAAATGATTGACTTCAATTGGCTAAGCTTCTAGTGTCATTCTAAGGGGATCCAGTATCTGTCTGCCTGGGACGACATGATTGATAGACCACGATGCTTTGCCAGAGGTGGCCTGCACCTGTCGCCCCTGGGATTCTGGGTACAGGCTAAGGCTCTTGCCACCCATGTAGTGCCTTTTTTAGGCAAGGTTCAAATGCTAATTCACCACCGTAACAGGTGCAAGCAAGCAAACTCCGAGGGTAATGCTCCTCGGTGCAAGAAGTCTAAACCTCAAACTACACTCACTCGAGGCACTCCTTAAAATGAAAAACATCGACATCTGTGCAGTGACAGAGACCTGGTTCAAGGCCACAGCGCGTATGCCTGCATTACTAGGCTATAATTCATACCACACCTTTCGGCCACCTAACCTGGACCGAAACACCTAAAGGTGGAGGGGTGTCCATATTCATTAAGGATATCCACACCTTCAGGCTAGTTGCTCAACATAATACATCCAAAATTATCCAAGTGCAACTAACATTGGGAAAGACTGCACTCCAGGTTGTAGCTTGTTACAGATCCTCCACCATGCCCCAGGATTCCCATTCTTCATTTCTTAAGATACTGGAAAATGTTAAGGTACAACCCAATACCTTAATTATGGGCGATTTCAACTACCCCACCATCAGCTGGGAAAACCGTGCCAACTCATTCGCTCAGTGTTTTCCGGAATTTATAAATTCCAACGCCTTGGATCAGCTGGTCCACACCTCCACCAGGTGCAGCAGTATCCTGGACCTGGTCATTACCAATATGGGTAACAGGTATTCCACGCTAGAGGTCAACTCCTTACTGGTCAGATCTGACCACAAGCTAATCACCCTAGACATCCATATTCCACCCCCCATTAAGGAAACCACCGTCAAAAACTACTCCAAAGCCAACTTTGCTTCTTAAGACAGAAGTGGTAAACTTAACGACACCCACGCAGACGGAAAATAGAGGTATGACTGCTGAATCTTACACAAATGCACTGTATAAGCACATACACGAGTGCATGGATTTGTGCCATCCCCAACAGAACCAAGACACTGTCCTCCAAAAAAAGGAAGCCAATCTGGTGGTCCCCTGCTATAAACAAACTCTCTACAACAGAAGGAAGAAGCTGTTGCAAAAGAGTCAAATCCCAAGATTGGAAGAACTCCCTGGTCAGCCTCAGCAAGAAGCTGAGATCCCTCATAAAATCCTCCAAAGCCAGTTATGAAAATAAAATCGCCACTGATTTCAAAGACTACCACAAAGCATTCTACAGCTATGTCCGGAATCTCAATGGCAACACTCGGATCTGCTCTGATGAGCTACAGCACAATGGAACTAAAATATACAGAACCAACTGATATTGCCAACATCCTGGCAGATAAGTTCATTGCTAACTTTACCCCCCCCCCTCCAAAGGGCCCATCTTAATACTGGAAGAATGCAAAACCCCTGTAATCACGGATGAACAAGTAAAGACCGCACTCTTCAAAGCCAAGAACACAGCATCCATGGGACCAGACAACCTCCCAGGCTGCTTACTGCAGAAACTACAGAACGGTCTGGCACCCCACCTAAGTACCATGTTCAATCATAGCCTCACCTCAGGCTATGTGCCTACTGAATGGCACACAGCGATGGTTATCCCACTCCACAAAGGGGGTGCCACCACAAACCTTGGAAACTACTGCCCCATTAGCCTGAAGAGCCTGGTCTGGAAGGCCATGGAACGTATCATCTTGGAGCATATAAACAAGGACATGGGTAACCTCCAAACTTTGGACCCCACTCGGTTTGGTTTGTAAAAGGTAAATCATGTCTACTAAACCTGATTGACTTCTTTGAAGCCGTCACTAGAGCCGTAGACGAGAGCAAGGTAGTGCACACAGCTTATCTTGACCTCGGGAAGGCTTTCGATGCCATCCCCCACTCTGGAATTATAGATAAACTCACTAAACTGGGAATAAATCCCTATGTCACAAGATGGGTGGCCATCTGGCTCACTGACAGAATCTACACAGTAAAAGTAGCCGACTCAAAGTCCCACTTCAGACCAGTGATGAGTGGAGTACCACAGGGTTCGGGCCTGGGTCCTCTCCTGTTCAGCATCTACTTCTCTGGAGTGCAGGCCAACACAGAAGGTCGTTGGCCAACAAAGTTCGCAGATGACTGCAAACTTAGAGCCATAATAGTCACCTAATGATGTAGCCATTCTACAAATGAGCCTTACAGAGACTGATGCTGGGTGTCGAAGTCATGGCCTCAAGCTCAATACCAAGAAGTGCATTGTCATCCCCTTTGAGAAATACTCTGTACCATGAACTGCCAGTAAACACTGAAAGTGTGATAAGAGACCTCGGGGGACAGGTTGACAGTAGTCTCTCCTTTGATAACCACTTCGCCACAGTAGTCAGGAAATCCTTCTATGTGGCACACCTCATCACAAAAGGGGTCTCCTCTAGAAAAAAAGGAGGTCATTGTTCCTCTCTACTTATCCCTCATCAGACTCATTGTAGAGTACAATCTCACAAAATGCCTACAACAATTGGAAAGACCACCGAAATCCCTCGCTAAGAGGATTACCGGCCTCAAACAGATGCCATACGCAGACCATCTCAAAAAACTCCAGCTCTACTCTGTCGCATGTTGCCTACTCGGAGGCGATCTCTGCCTAACATACAAAGCTATGTCAAACCAGGAGCTGTTGGACATGCTACACTTAAAGAAATCCCAATCTCTCCGAACCACACGCTCCAGGGACCTAAACCTTGTCACCAGAATAAACAGAACATTTTGGAGGGATAGATTCCTGTCCCAGAGACTTCCCATACTCTGGAACAAACTACCCATTCATGTCAAGCAAAGCTCCTCATTTGCTGTCTTTAAGAAAAATCTTGACAACTGGATGGGAAATAGAAAATTCACCCCAGGGATCACTTCTATGGCACTACTTGACAGTGGCACAGGAAAATAATTTTCTTGTGTGGTGAAAGCCAGGGAATGTTTTTTGGCTAGGCTTATATAGGCCCCAGGGCCGATAGCCTAATACCTGCCTATGAGATAAAAAGAAGGCTGAGAAGAGCCAAGTTGAAAAAGTAGAGAACAGTGAAGCAGAGACAACGTAGTAGGCTGGTAGAGCACAGGCTGGGGATAGTAAGGAGGTTTTTGAGGGGTGAGATCAGTGACTGTTTAAGTATTCCTTGGTAGCTGCTTTGAGTGGTTTGTTGATTGATTGACCTAATTTCTAATGGGAGCCCATTCCAAGACCTTGCAGGATGGTAGCTGTAAAGGTTGCATCCCCTTCTCTTCTTAGGTTTATAGGTCTGTAAGAGGTCTTAGTCTGAGCTGTGTAAAGATCAAGTGGGAGTATATTGAGAGATGAGAGGTGGTAAGTTGGGGCAGTAGGCCAGCTGGTATAGAATGGAGTGAATAATTAGGAGCTGAGAGGAGAAGTAGCCAGTGTGTGTGTTTTAGTGAGAGACAGTGATGGGACTTGTACATTTGGTGCGCTGCTAATTTGGCTACTTTGCTGTAGGTTGATTCTAGTTTAGTAAGGAGAGAAGAGTTGAGATTTGTGAGGACTTGAGAGCTGTACAGTAGGCTGGGAAGGAGGTAGGCACGAGAAAGGGTTACTTTTGCTTTGTTTTTGATGAGTCTTCTGGATACAATTGTTAACATGCAAGCCAAACTTTAAGTTGATAGTCTATAATTACACCCAAGAGTTTTGTGCTTGATTCAACTTCAGTCTGAATGTTATTCAGGGAAAGTATACAGAAAGTAGGTTTCAGGTGATGACATTCTTGGGCATTTGGTTCAGCATGAGCATATTATTGGAGAGCCAAGTTTCAACTGAGTTAAAGGATGGTCTGAGTGGTAGAGATGTGTTCAGAGGGGGAGTCAGCGATAGTGATGATTGTGGAGTCCTCTATGTTATTGTATCAGGAATGACAGGGACAGGAAGTATGGAGCAGGTTTGTAAAAATGTTAGAGTAATGAACCAAGAATAGAGCCTTGGGAAACACACATCTTCACAGGAAGAGAAGGGAAGAGAGCAGAGAGCCATTTCATGGATTGCAGTTGATCAGTGAGATAGCTGGAAAACCAGGCAACAGTAGCAGTGGAAACGTTAAGGTTAGTTAGTTTAGTCAATAGAAGAGAGTGAGACCGTGTCAAAGGCTTTTGAAAGGTCTAAGAAAAGGCAGGAGACTAGTTTCTCTAGCTAGTGAAATGGTGTTGAAGGATGTAAGTGCAGTGGTAGTACTATGTTTAGGGCGAAGAAGGTGTGTAGCTGTAAGCAGATTTTTCTGTAGTAAGTATTGCATGACTTGCTTATGTATGCGTTTTTTCCAAGACTTTTGAGAGTGGGAATAAGATAGTGATGGGTCTAAAGTTAGTGATTTCTGTGGCATTACCTCCTTTTATGTATAGGTAGTGTAGAATTCTTTTCAGATAGAAGGCACCTTTCAACTTTCTGGTTTAAAAGCGCGGGTTTGCGCTTGTTTATGCTCTGCAGTGTCGAGCTGAGGTAAACTACAAATGGTGCCAGAAAGTCTGCTCTTCAGTTTTTCCCTTAGGTTTTGCTAGTTCTTTCTCTCTTGCACTTCAAATAGCCTAATCGCTTTGCACTTCAGCAGGTTTTTGTAACAATTATTATAGCACAGCTGAGCTCCATCAGCACTAGTCACTTCACGGAATGAGTGCCAGTACTTAGTAGTTATGACCACCCCTCCTGGCATGATTAAAGGGCAATTCCCTGTGCTTTCTCCTATTAACCTTGTGCACTTGTGCTTCTGAGGCAGTGTAGCAACTGCCTCATGTACACAGTCAACCCTCTTCTCTTACCGCCCAACAGTCAGACTTGTGAGATGCACTTTTATCACCAAATTGGAAGCTATGCACACTCCAGCCAAGACCGACTAGCTGGTCAAGAGGAGATCAACACCTGCACCACACCACATGGAACACGCAGCTCTCCAGAACACCCACTATCACATCTCTCACATAAAAACACAAACCACACAACCACCTTCGCGGAGGCTCCCAATAGAAATTTACCCAAACAGCAGAGACCTCCAAGACATAAACTCAATCTCCCACCACAACGCAGCACAAACCACAGGATACATAGCCCACAGGACACCTAGCTCACCTCCACAGTGTACCCCTCAACCTAAGCCTAACCACCTTGCCCAATGCACTAATCATAGGTGACTCAATAGTGAATCACACAGATGTCCCACTCAGGTTGAATAAGGAGAAGGTAACAGTCAGCTGTCTATCAGGTGCCAGAATCTGACACACAACGCACGCACTCGGGTCACTCCACAACAAGTATGACTGTCATTGCCCTTGTGGGTGTGAATGACCCGAGATGCACCTCCTTGGACTACATGAAAAGAGACATGGTGGAGCTCTCGGATTATGTGGCCCAGGCAGGTATGACACTATCTCTGAGCAGTATTCTACGTTACCCAGAATGATACCGCAGTACAAAAAAATGATTGACTTCAACAATTGGCTTTCCTGGTGTCATTCTAAGGGGATCCATTTATCTGTCTGCTTGGCGATGACATGATTGACGGACCTCAATGCTTTGTCAAAGATGACCTGCATCTGTCACCCCTGGGTTTCCGGGTATTGGCTAAGGCTCCTGCCACCCCTATAGTGCCTTTTTTCGGTGGTGTTCCAAAGACCATATAACCACAGTTTTGTGTCTTTCGGCTTTTCCCGGTTAGGGGTTGCCACAGCGGAACACCGGTCTGCTAATGATTGGCAGTATATTTTTGCGTGCCGAGTTGCTGGCCCTGACGCACAACTTTCAACGAAGGTACGCCCATTCACGCATGTTTCCACACAGAAGACGCTGTAGCTGAGAATCGAACAGGACAATGTCTTACTAAGAGGCGACAACGCTACCGCGCAGTAACAGCTATAAATAAATGCAATCATGCTGCTCCATGCTAGAAGACTAAATCTCAAGATGCACTTGCTCAAAGCACTCCTCAAAATCTCCCTCAAAATGGAGAACATCGACATTTGTGCTGTAATGGAGATCTGGTTTAAAGCTTCAGACATCACCCTTGTGTTACCAGGCTATAACTCATTCCACACCTTTTGGCCATGAAACAAAGGTGGTGGTGTCTCCATGTTCATAAAGGATATACACACCTCCTATTTGCCCAGCATAACACATCTGAGATATTTCAGGTACAACTAACATTGGGTAAGACAGCGATCCAGGACATAGCCTGCTGTAGGTCCCAAGCCATGTCCTTTGACTCTCACTCCACGTTCTTAAGTACCCTGGAATCTGTCGAGGTCCAACCCAACATTCTCATACTAGGAGATTTCAACTACCCCTCCATCAACTGGGAAAACTATTCAAGCACCAATATACTGGCCCATCCCTTCCTGGAATTCATCAGTTCCAATGTCCTGGACCAGCCCATTCTGACCCCCACTAGAGGAAGCAACATCCTTGACCTGGTTATTACTAAAATGGGTGACCATTGCTCTACACCAGTAGTCAATCTCTCCCTGGTCAGATCCGACCATAAACTAATCACCATGGAAATCCACATCTCACCCATACCCCCCACAAAGGTAGCCACCTTGAAAAACTTCTCCAAAGATGACTTTGGACTCCTAAATATATATAGGTGGCTAACTTCACGGCACCCATGCCAATGGAAAATAGCTGCATGACTGTCAAATCATACACCAATGCACTGTACGAGTATGTACATAAATGTATGGAGCTAGCCATACCCAAAAAAAAAAGGCCAATCTGGTAGTCGCCTGCCATTAATAAACTCTACAACAGATAAGAAGAAACTGTTGCAGAAAAAGGTGAAGTCCCAAGAATGGAAAAACTCCCTTATTAGCCTCAACAAAAAGTTGAGATCCCTCATAAAATCCCAAAGCCAGCTATGAAGGCAGAATTTTGTCAGACACTAAAAACAATCGAAAAGCCTTCTGTAGTTATATCAAGAACCTCCACGGCAATACCCAGATTTGCTCTGAGTTACTGGCCAATGGTACCTCCTGTACTGAGCAAACAGATATTGCCAACATTTTGGCTAACAGATTCAATGCCAACCCCCCCCCCCCCTCAAAGGACCAGTCACCATGCCAGAAGAATGGTAGGCACTCAGCATTACTGCAGCACAGGTTAAAGCTGCATTGTCCAAGGCCAAGAATACAGCTTCTATGTGACCAGATAATATCCCTGGCTGTGTTCTACATAAACTACAAAGCGAACTTGCACCACATCTGTGCGCCTTGTCCAGTCACAGCCTCACTTCATGCTTTGCCCTACCGAATGATGCACTGCTAGAGTCATCCCTGTCTATAAAGGGGGAGCAACTACAGACCCGGGGAATTATCGCCCCATTAGCCTGACTAGTCTAATATGTAAAGCTATGGGGTGCATCATCATGTGCCCGATTAACAAAGATCTAGGAAATCTCCAAACTCTGGACCCCACATAGTTTGACTTTGTGAAAGGGAGATCATGCCTACTCAACCTGGTTGAATACTTTGAGTCACCAGGGCTGTGGATGAAGTTAAGGCAGTGCATACAGCCTACCTCGATCTGGCCAAGGCCTTTGATACCATTTCTCACTGGAATTATTGATACACTCACCAAACTAGGCATCAACCCCTATATCACTAGGTGGGTTGCAAATTGACTCTCAGAACACAGTGTGAAAGTAGTGAACTCCAAGTCAGACTGCCGACCAGTCACAAGTGGAGTCCCACAGGGATTGGTCCTGGGTCCTTTCCTGTTCAGCATCTACTTCTCAGAAGTCCAGGCCGACACAAAGTTACTCTAGCTGACCTAGTTCGCAGACGTCTGCAAGCTGGGAGCCATTATTAACTCTCCAAGTGATGCACACATCCTACAGAAAGGCCTCACTGAGACCAATGACTGGTGTTGAAACCGTGGCCTTAAGCGTAACACCAAAAATGCGTTGTCATTCCCGTTGGTAAAAATTCAGTTCCCACCAATTACCACATCGATGGGAGCCCACTGAACACTGAAGGCATTCTAAGAGATCTGGGGACGGAGGTTGACAGCAACTTCTCCTTTAACCACCACATTGCCACTGTGATCAGAAAGTCCTATGTGGCACATCTCATTACCAAGGGTTTTACATCCAGGAGAAGAAATAATAGTCTCTCTGTCTCTACTGTTCCCTCATTCGACCTCGACCAATCAGAGTATAATGCCCCATTTGGCATGTACCTCACTAGACGCCTGCAACAGCTGGAGATGCCACAGAAGTACCTCATGAACTCCGAAGACTCAAGTTATTCTCAAGTCTCCTATCGCCTACTTGAGGCGATCTCTGCTTGACTTACAAAGCCAGCTCTGTAAGAAGTGCTACATCTAAAGAAGTCCCAATTCCTCCACAACACATGCTCCAGAGACATCAAACTCATTACCACAATCAACAGAATATGCTATAGGGACAGGTTTCTCACGCAGAGACCGCCCATGCTCTGGAATAGACTTCCCATACATGTCAAGCAGAGCACCTCGTTGTTCCTCTTCAAGAGAAATCTTGATGGGTGGATGGGTAATAGAAAGTTCACCCTGGGGATCACTCAGGTGGCTGTACTTGGTAGAGGCACTGGGGACAAACATCGGGCAGCATGATGCCAGGGCTCATCTATGGGCTAGGCTTGTAAAGTCTCCAGGGCCATTAGCCTAGTATACACATATGAAAGGAAATATGGGGGTGGGTAGGGAAGCAGAGTGAGCCCGAGCGCAGTGAGGGCGAAGAGTGAGTTGAGCCTGAGAAATTGTATTGCCCAGTCTGTGAGCATCAGCAAGACAGGCTAGAATTGTTTATGGGCACAGGTAAGCTAAAACCTAGCTGATTAATGCAGTAGGGCTGATTGCTGTTTTAGACATGGGCTAGCACAGGAATATGGACTGCAACTTACTGTGTAAGCACCCTTTAGAGTGTGATTGAAAAGGGTTCTTGATTAGTTTTCACAGAGATCACTAATATCAGGGAATAATAAGAGATGGTAAGGGGTAGGAGTCCAGATATGTTTTGGTGAGGAGATATGGGTCTAGAGCAGCAGCTATTATACAGTTAAGGTGATGATTATAGATTATCATACACATACTGCAAAATTGTGAGTATTCCTTGGCAGAGAGAAACCTAAATGAGACGCAGGGTGCAATGGTTGTAAGCTGTGGTTCACTGGTTCCTGGCAGGGTACTAAGCAGGCACAGGGGATCTATACTGTTGAACCCTATGGAAAAAGAGAGAGGAAAGAATATTAAAAGTAAAGCAGAGACACCAGTGAGAGGGACATGAGAAAAGAATGAGAGAGTGAAGATCTTAGCAGAGACATCAGCAAGCGAGACAGGAGAAAGAATGTTTGTGGGAGAGAACCAGTAAAAGATTAGGTGGGGAATGAAGGAGAAATAGGGGCCAGAAGAAGAGGTAGTATAAGAGGACTACTAGAAGGCAGGACCATGCTGACAAATATTGTACTCTGGTAGAATGCCACCAGAAACCAAGCCAGCTGTTAAAGTTGGTCATCTTTTTGTTCGTATTGTGGCATCATCCTCGGAGAAGGTAGAATGCTTCCCAGGCTCAAACCAGCTCAGGACACACAGTTCAAGAGCTCCATGATGTCTTTCTTTATATAGTTACAGGTACATCTCAGGTCATTTTACACCCACATAGACTATGACCAAGTCTTACCAGTACTTGTGGTCCAATGACCTGAGTATGTGCGTAATGTGGCAGATCCTGGCTTCTGATAAACAACTGATCGTGACTTTCTCCTTACTCATCCTGATGAAATGGACATCAGTGTGTTTCACAGTGGTGTTTCCAATGACCAGAATGTTGGATTGTGTGGTGGTTTAACTTATGGGCTTAGAAGTAGAGGCTCTATGAGATGTAGCTGTGTGTGTTGATGTGGGCGTTGTTTTGAAAGAGTGCATTCGGTGCTTCTGAGGGTATTTGTGCCCTTCATCTAGGAGGTCTTTGTGGTTTAGGAAGGTTACATTTAAGTGCCTCCGCATATGTGGGGTCTATATGTCTGCTTTGAATTGTGCGTGATGTGTGCAGCATGTGTACTATTGACAACCTTATTGACCTTAGGATTGCTTGTATGTTGGAGCTTTGCCTCTGGTGTCAGTAAAGTTGAGGCAGTTTTTACATTGCCTCAGGATGCCCATATCTACCAAGCTGGTAACGGAGAATGTAAGAAAGTTCATATTCATGGCAACCAACCGTTTTTATGGATTAGACCAGTGGTTCTGAAATTTTCCAAGCTGAAGGACCTCTTTTTATAAAAAAAAATATTTTGGTGGACCCCTATAGGTGGCAGTACACATACGTTATGTTTGGAAAAACCCGGCAAACCTCCCAGTCAAGCCCCCCCAGTTGCCATAAACACTGATCAAAATTGTCAGTGTGTATACTGTTTTCTGCTTTACTTCTACAATGATTAAATATTTGGATTTTATTTAAAACTTTTATTTCAAATGTTATAGCACAAACACTGATACACTTGCTAAAGCTAAACAAAACAATAGTCTCACAGTGAAAACAGACTTCTTTGCCTTTGAAACTCACATTCACTGAAACAATATTGAAACCCATTTTCAAAGAAAATGCATCTGGACAGTGTTGGATTAAGTTTACCTTTAGGCTGTTTTCAAAGCATAGGTCCCTTGCAAACATTTTTAAGACCACACAAAAGTTCTTTGCTTCACCTTCCTGATTGTATAATTACATTTTATGATACAGTAATTAAATTATATCCCTTTGTACAATACAGCACCACTTGGTAGTGTGTGTTTTAAAAGTACAGTTTTGCACATTTTTCCAGTAAGCAATGAAACAAAACATATGAACATCGTTCAGAACATTTCAATGGTAAAAGGCCACTCAAACTTCTGTCATTACAATCCAACAGTAACAATCAATATGCACAATCTCTGCAGAACTAAAAGGCATTTGAATAATTCCACCTTAAAGGGATTTGTAACTAATGAAAAGGTTGCTACTAGCAAACAACTTTATATTTCAATGTTTCATCTACAAATTCAGTGCCTGCTGCCATTTTACATAAAAAGGGTAACCTGGTAATATCGCATGGATGGCAAACTGAAAACACATTCATAGTTATTAGACATCTCATCAAATGAAAACGTATTCAGGAGTTTAGCAGCCCACCCCTTGAAAATACAACACGGTATCAGCAACACATTTACATGCTGTGGGAGTAGAACCCACATCCTTCTGCATTAAAACGGAAACATGCTACCTGTTGTGCTACTAACACTGCTTTAAAAATTCTATACCACAATAGTGACACCATTTTGCTAGATAGCTGAATAAAACAGTTGCACAAAACAGATGAACATATGGGGCAAAAATTTGGACATGCTGCAAAAACCCGGACAGTTGAGGGTTATGCTACCCATATCTTACACACACCTCCCTCCGTCTCTCTTACACACAAACACAGTAACTTTCTACCTATTTTACACACACACCGTACCTCTCAAAGATTGCATTGGTTTGAATTGTCTGAAGAATATGAAGTTTAAAGCTCAAATCTCTGCCATTATTTTCTGACTTCAGTCCTAAACGATTTGACAGATTTTCTAGAAAAACAAATTTTATGAGAAAAAAATTGAGGCAAAAAATCTGGACATTCTGCCAAAACCTGGACAGCTGAGGGGTATGCTACCTACCTCTTATGCCACTCTCCCTCTTATTTATATTTTTATTTATTTATATATATATATATATATACACATACACACACAACAATCTGCCGATCTCCTCTTTATACACGCACACCAGTCTGCCGCTCTCCCTCTTTGCCCTCGCACCTGCCAGTCTGCCGCTCTCCCTCTTTGCACCCTCTTTATGCACACAGACACAGCCCTTTCTGCCTCCCTCTTATACACACACACACACAAAATACTTCTCAACCTCTTCAACACAAAAAATCTGGATAAAGGTTGTCATAATGGGGTGGGAGACAGAGGGTCAAAACTAAGGACACATTTTAAATGTTGCTCTTCCAAACTTAGTTGATAGAACATCAAGTTTTGCATTAGTATGAATTTTCTGAAGGATGTGAAGTGTAAAGTGCAAACGTCTGCCATTATTTTCTGACTTCAGTCCAAAGTGACTGACCACAGATTTGCCAGAAAACAATTTTTATGAGAAACAGACCAAATGAGTCAAAAAATCTGGATATTCTGTGAAAATCTGGACATTTACCAGCTACCTTGTCAACTGCACCGCTTCTTATTTAAGCGTGGATTAAAAAATAAATACCTTCAGAGCAGGGTCTTTCCACAAGATCATTTTTATTAGCAGCGGCCATCATAAATACAGGCCCTTACTTTGAGGGAACACAACAGTTGTTTAAATTTCCCTCAATTTCTAACTGCCAGACAAAAAATACAGGGCAAGTGAGCAGCTGCTCAGTGTCTGCTGCAAACATGGAAGTTGTTCCTTGTTCCCTTGCCTAAAAACTAAGGGCAAGCAGCTGCTTAGTAGCGAAAGCAGAAATTAAGCAGCTTGGCTGCAGACAGGGAAGTCTGTTTCGTTTTTTTTTTTTTTTTATATATTATAAACTGACTGTTAAGCGGAGCGACTTTTCTTTATCTGCAGACCCCTAGAATGTATCGTACGGACCTGCAGGGGTCCACGGACCACAATTTTGGAAACAATGGTAAACAGTTGGGGTGGGAACATAAAGCAGTGTCAGGAGTATCTGGATTACAACTCTGGGGGCAGTGTTTGTTACTGCAAACTAGTTGTACTGTGTCCCAATAGGTATTGGTGAAATTTCAATAGTGCTTTTACAGGACAAATGTCAACTCGAGGTGTCTGTGGCTATACAGTGCACTGCCAAACACTTCAGGCTCTACTAATTAGTTTCCCCTTATGATTTATGGGTGGATTATTTAGGCAGATATTCTGAAGGTAGAAGTAAATCAAACACTAATTGAAATGAAAAAAAATTGGCTTATCAAGAATGATAAAAAGAGGGTAATCACCTGAATAGTTGCTGCTGGACTACTACTAGTGTTGGTCTTGCCACCGCTTCACTCTGCTGCAATACAACGCTCCTTTGCTTCTTTTCTCTCTCTAAGCAAAACAGTAGCACCAATTGCAAGATAAGTAGGCTACAGACTGTTTGGGGATACAGAGTTTTGTCTCAGATGAATAGCAAGCAGACCGATTAGGGAGGGTAAAGCGCAGTCCCTCACTTGCCAACCAGAAACAGTCTTGAATCAACGCACTCTGCTTATCTCTCACCAGGATCAAAATGTAAGCACAAATTCCAAGCTGGCCCTATGAAGCAGCTATTAGGTTTTCTGGTGGTCAGCAGTCCCAAGGAAGTAATGTTCTTTCGTGCCATCTCTTATCATGAGCAAAACCAAAGCACTAATGCCAAGATGACTACTGAGAGAATGTGGGCTTTCGAATAACCGGTGGTCTTGAGTAGATGTTGCAGACTTTAAAGGTAAAATGTGTAATATCCTAAGAACTGCAGTGCGCACAAAGCAGTTTTGATATGAAAAAGGGGGTAACTTAAGCTTTAGCAATCTAAGTGGAGGGGTCCTTATTTTAAAAAAAAGCAAATGGATTGGAAGAGGTGGGCACTTTGTATTCTAGTTCTGTGGAATACAGTGGGATGGCCAGAGTGATTTCGCAAAATGGTAATTTTGTGCTTACAACAGCCAATGAAAGAGGAGAGGGAAGGATATAAATGGTTAAATTAACATAAGGAGGAGGCAACTAAAAAGACAGTTGAGTTTAAAAACACACAACCAGATTGGCAGGGTGGGGAAAACATAATTTCTGTGTGACTTACAAGAAACACAACTGTGGTCTCTCTCCTAGTTTAAATATGATATAAAAGCAGAATAGAGGTGAAACACTGTGTAAGGAAAATGAATCGCAGTAGACGAACTAGAAGGCGGCAATAAAGCATACAAAATACAAGAAAGCTAAATAAATTAACCTTTCCCTCACTGCAAGTTTTGGCAGAGTCTGGGTGAGCTTTTTCACTAAAGCCTTGAAATGTTTTTATTTACCCCTTAGGAATAAAGGTTTAGTTCCTAGTGTCATGTTTGTGTTTTCATACAAAGGATTCATGTTGCTGACATAGCCAAAGTAAGGCATTGCACAGACACCAGGGTACATGTGGTTTATTGATTCACTGGAGCTTGACATCATCCCAGTTACACAACTGCTGTTTTTGAGGTATAATGGCTTAATTTTACTGTAGTCGCATCTGCGTGGCTCTCTTTTTACTGAAGAAAATGCAGTCTTTCAAAGCAGTGGCATTGTTTACCATGTATTTCCAAGTTTTTAATATATGCTGTTGGTAACTTGGTCATGAGAGGAATACACAACAAATAATTTACATATATTTTAGTATCAAAAGTAGGGTACAGTCTTAATGTTTGTCACTTTTAATTCGAACTGTATCTAGAATATTTATATTAACTGTTTTAGTATAGTTACTGGCTTGCTTCTTTCTCCTCGGATCTGCAAACTTCTGTAAAGAAAACTGGGGAAGCTCCTGCTGAGAAGGGGTATTAATAGATTTCACAAGTGGAAATTAGCAGTTCTGTTTCCACTGAAGACTTCAACTGATCCCTTTTCAAAATCTTTGATTTGGCACTGGTATGACTGACTTCAGTAAACATCTGGTAGATTTTACCGATGCCAGCTATTTCTGCAGTAGATTTGAACAGTGTATGATCCAGTGTATGATCCAACAAGTCAGATTATCTGAAGGCTAGCTTACTGTGGGGCATTTTGGCAAAGCTTTTTCAGCTGAATCCTGGTTTATTCAAACTGTTTATGAAAAAAGATCATTCAGTGTTCTGTTGTAGAACTCGCTTTATTGCTGTCTAATTTTTAACAATTCTATTTTCTTTCGTGTAACTAAAAGGAAAATGATATAAGTTAATTTGACTTATCTGCTTATGAACAGCTGCCTACAAATTGCAGTTTTTTGTATTCGAAAGGTGATCAATAGCACTCTGATGTCTTAGTTTTCCAAAAAAAAAAGTGTGTATCATTATTTTGACCTGGCCATGTGATTTAGAACTTCCTGTAAAATTAGTAAATTTGCAGTGCTTACCAAAGACTTAAATTGACAAACTGGATACAGTTTTGAAATACAAATCCATGCTTCACAAAGATAAATTTTAAGACTGTAATCACTGACTTCTGGTACCATTTAACTTGGCACTACTTCAGGGAATTTAATTAACAGTCCTCACAGAGCAGAAGATGTAGATTTTTGTGAGTATTGAGAGTATGGGGGAGGGTTTTTATCAAGTTTGTTAGGACTACAAAAGACTCCTCTTACAAAAATGTATCTGCTTTCTTTTGCTGCATGCAGTTAACGGTTATTTATAGCATAAAACAAGCTCTGGCAGACAGATAAATGAGGCTCAGTCAGGTAAACAGACCAGCTCTTTCACAGAAGATGTTTAGATGACAGTGCTTCACAGTCCTGCCATTATATTTTGATGGCATGAGAAAACAGCACCACTTATGTCTGGCATGAGTCATATAAAGAGGACTTGAAATGTATTCTGGGAGAAGGAAGGAAAGCAAAAATATAAGATCACGTTACCAAGGCATGACCGTCATCCTCCATTTTGAGAGAAATACATTACAATTATAAAAGAAGCACTTGGAGTGATTTTTGAGGCATTATAATAGCTCTTGACACTTAAGATATAATGAAAAAAATGTTTTTTTGAGTTCTAAGGTGGAGTTTGTCTGTATCCTTGAGGCACCTAATATTCCATTTGGTTGTGGTTCGCAACTGAAAAGTCAGCATTTCAGATTGTACATGAGTGGGTGTTGTATGCCCAAGTGTAGTGGTGAAATGGAGACAACTATCCAAGCAGAGAAGAAATTATATGACAGAGCTGTAGAGAAGATTGTCATCTCCCAGTTTTGAAGTGAAGGAAGATTTCATTGCAGGAATTAGTTTCTCACTGCCTCAATTGTTAATGGGTGAAAGGTTATAAAGCAAATTGCCCTCTTCATCATCCTATATATTACTGATCCCGATAAATTCATGTAAAGAAAAATGAATGTTGGAGAATGAGTAAAATGGAAATCCTTACTATTAGGTCAGAACAGGAGAAAGCTGGAAATTGTAGTAAAAAACCTAAAAACATGGGAAATTTGTAGCATGAACTGAAGAAGTTAGTCAAGCAACTAAATCAAGATTCCATGTTATCCACAGAAAGCAATGTGAGTTTATGTATGAGGGCTATCATATGTAATATGACTGAAGATTAATAAGCATATTTAGTTTCAATCAAAAGGAAAGACTTCCAAAACCGTGATAGAAAATCGGTGTGGAGAGAGACACCCTAGAGGTGCCGCCGTGTTAAAGGGTATCCCAAGAGGAAGATGGATTAGATATGCAGAGTGATACTCTAGTTAAATGTCCACAGTGAATGAAGTCCATTTAAGAAGACAGCCAAGTAATGGACAGTTAGAGACCTATCTTGGCTGTAAGCAGGGAATTGAAATTATTGATGTGAACAAAAAGTATTCTGTCATGTAGAAGTTCATGACTTTTTAGAAGTGAGAATAATTTTTTAAAGGGCAACGAGGTAATGTGCAACACACCTTGTATAACATCTGTGGAAATTGTGTGTGTGTATGTGTATTTATATATATATATATATATATATATATATATATATATATATATATATATATAAAACGTGTGTATGTATAGATGTACTTGTATAATATTTTGAAATAAGAATGCAAGGAAAGTTGACGTGAAAATTTGATGCCTAGCAACAAGTGTGGTTTGGTATAGTCAGACTCACAAGGGCTGGTTTCACATCACCATTTTACTGGGCATCTTTAGGAATATCCAAATGCTAATAAATGCAAGTTATATGTTGTTAAATTCTTACATACACACTCGTATTTAGATTTCTTTTGTCACTTTATAGTCTGTAACCTGTAAAGTAGATTTTCTTTAACTGGCATTGAAAATTTGTGGGTTGTGCTGCATTTTATATTCCTTGTTTGAAACTGTCATAAATGTACTGCAAGACGTGAGTTACTTAGGAAGACAGTCGCATGTAAGAAGGCAACTCTGTCTATTTGCAAAAACTTTAAGAGGAAGAATTCCTTGTTCATCTCCCTTGGTCTTGAGTTGATGTCCCATCAATTAGCACAGTGGTTTAATCAGTTTGAGGTTTGTTGAATTTTTTTGTTAGCCTTGTGTACTAGCTACCGACTTGCATTCTCCTTTTTCAGTGAAAATGTACAATAAAAATGTATGTCCTAAAAGTTTTATCTGCACATTTCTTGGAGAACATTTTGCTGTAATAATTCATGTACCTGAAGTTAATTTGTTTTTGCTGTTGTCTTAAACCCCCACCCACCACCAGGAAATGTGTTGTCTGTATAGTGCACCTTGCTAACTTGCGTTGTACTGGGCTTAGCTGTTGTTGGAATTGCTTTGCTACAGTACTGTTCAGGCGGAGGCACATCATCACACTGCCAGTGACACAAAATGGCCCCATGTCACCGAGGAATAAAGTCTTCACTGCAGTGACTGTATCTTTGAATCTGTTATGGGGCACAAGTGCTACAGGTGCCTTCTGGGAGGGATGGGAGTGAGCGACTGCCATTGGTCCCAGGAAAGGGGTTAAGCGTGGTGTGTGTATCCTACTGTTTGACTATTGCTTGTGGTGTCCAGGGAACAAACATGAGCAATAGAAACAGGCCAGTAGGTAGATGTGGCCCAAAAAGAAGTGGTTTGCATTGTGCCCGGGGAATTTGTATGAAAATCCACACTTGTATATCTGAGTATTACAGGCCTTGCTGTTGTATTGTGTTTACTGGTCATCTGGGGGAAGGGGAGTAGTGCAGTAAGGGAATCTGTCTTCCTTGGATGAATTGGTTTCAGTGGCTGGCTGCTGCTGCCCTGGCCTGCACCTGCTGGCAGGTTAGCAGGGTGATGAGGTGCTGTAGGTGGGTAGGATATGAGGAAACCAAGTAACCCATCAGTTGCTGAAGGGGGGTGATGCTTTGGTAAGAGGTTTAAACATAACTTCCAGAGTAGTGAAAAATGCAGTCTGTTTGCAGAATATTTTGGTTGTGAGCTTGTGGGTGTACTACATTTATTTATTAAGCCACTGTGGTAGTGCAGTGGTTAGCGTTGTCACCTCACAGCAAGAGGTTCTCCCGTTCGAGTCTCTGCTGGAGTGCCTTCTGTGTGGAGTTTGCATGCCCTCCCTGCGGTAGAGTGACGTTAAAGGCATGCAGGTAGGTGTGAGCGTGAATGGGCGTGCCTTCGTTGAAGGTTGGGAGTCGGGCTGGCAACTTGGCACCGTAAAATCCACTGCCAATCATGAGCGTACCGGTGTTCTGCTGTGGCGACCCCTAACTGGGAAAAGCTGAAAGACATACATATATTTGTTGACTGGGAAAGTCTGACTGGACACGTCCATTTACAGCGGAGGCCTGAGGAGAAAAGCTCCATTTTACATACAATGCAGTAACATGCAAACAATGCAGTAGTATACAAAGCAAATATAGAAGGATTAATAAGAATCTACAGTACTATGTGATTATACTTCCTAGAACATTTTTACATAGTAGTTTAGTATTAACTATGGATAAATTTCATGGAAATTCAGTAACTTTATAAAGCTGTAATGCTTTCAAAAGGTAGCATTAAAAATTAGAAACTTGATGAGAAGAGTAGTTTTTAGTATCTTTGTCTTTACCCAGGGGTGTTACAGGAGCATAACCAATTTGTTAGAAAGATGTGTTATGAGGAGTTTTTTAAATTGAGTAGTGGAGGTATTTGATGCGAGGGTGGCTGGTAGAGTGTTTCAGAGTTTGGAGATGCAGTAGCTATAGAGAGATTTCCCTGCTTCATTTTTGTAATTGGTGACCTCGAAGGTTAAGTGTATTAGATCTCAAAATTCTTTTTTGTGGTGTAGGGTTGTATAAGATGTTGGAGGGCTGGGACATTTTCTGGGTGGTGGTATAGCTTATGTGCTAGTGACAGTTGATTGAGTTGCAATAGTTGAGGGAGTTTAGTTTTTTAAGGGTTATATAGTGTGTGTTCTATATGTAGATTCAGTGGCAAATCTAGCTATTTTGTTGCAACAGGATTCTAGCCTGTTAAGATCAGATTTACGAAGGTTGGTTAGTACTGGGGAAGCATAGAGAAGGATGGATAATAGGTGTGTCCTGGCTACTGTGATTCTAGATTGTTTAGAGAGAATTTGTTATGATAGAGCAGACCTAGTTTTTTATGTACTTTCTTGATGGTTTGGGCAGTGTGGATGTCAAATCTAAGGTTGTTAATTTCAATGCCTAAAAGTTTGGTGCGGGTGGTTGGAATAATTACAGTTTTGTGATTGAGAAGTTGACAGCTAGGCGGGCAGTTTTATGGGAAGAAAAAAGTAGTAGTAGGGTTGAGAATAAGCTGATGGTTGGAGAACCAGGTTTCTGCTAGTGAGAAAGCATTTTGTGTTTGTGAGAGGAGGAGGTCTGGAGTGGTGGCTGCACATATGATAGTGATGTCATCAGCATACTGAATAACAGTGGCCCTGGGGGTGGAGGATGGGAGTTGACTGGTGAATAGAGTGAAGAGTAATGGACCTAGGATAGACCCTTGAGGTACTCCTAAAGACAATGGTAGTAGGGGTGATAGTTTGGTTTTGCCATTTTACCACCTGATGCCAACCTGACAGCTCTTAAACCATGTGATGGAGGAGGTACTGCGGTTAAGGGTAGATTAAGCTGAGGAGTCTGCTGTGGTTGACCATGTTGAAAGCTTTTGATAAATCTAAAAATATGGCTGAGACAAGTTGTCCTTGATTTTTATGATAATTAATGGTATTTTTGAAAGAAATAAGTACAGTAGATGTACTGTGGAAGGGTGTGAAGCTGTGCTGGTTTTTGGATAGCAGTTTGTTTTCAAGGAGGTAATTCATAAGTTGAGTGTATATGACCCTCCTCTAGGATTTTGGATAAGGGTGGTAAGATAGCAATGGGATGATGGTTATTGAGTTCACAGGAGTTGCCTCCTTTGTGTGGTGGGATTATATGGGAAGTTTTCCATAGCCGGGGTATTTTGCACTCTGTGATTGATCTGCTGATGAGAACAGTGACAGGATAGGCAATAGCCGTTTCTGCTATTTGGAGGTTTTCTGCAGGTATGATGTCTGCAGCTGTGGTTGTAGGCTTGAGCTTTTGGAGGAGTTTTAGGATGGTTCTGATAGATATTGGTTGAAAGCTAAAGTGTGAGTCGCTAGTTTACCATTACGGTTGGTGTCCCTGCTGGGGTTGGATGTGTGGTATTAATTTGGTTATTAGCTACGGCCTGGATAGTCTCAGTAAAGTATTTGTTAAACTGTGTGGGAATATTACTGTGAATGTTACCAATTTTGGGTGTGGGGGTAGTAGTTTTCCCAGGCTGCAATACCGAATTGATTGCAGCCCAGAATGTTTGGGGAGTTTTGGCATGTTTTTCTTGTAGGTTTTGGTAATAGCTGGTTTTGTCTGTTTTGATGAGTTTCTTGGCCTTGTTGTGCAGTTCTTAGTATTTCTGCTTTACTATTTGGGTTTTGTTTTTGTGAGATTGATCCCATGCTTTGTTCTTTCTTTAAGAATAGTTTTGATGGGCTTAGTTAACCAGGGGGCATGTGTAGTTTTTATTCTGATGGTTCGGGTGGGGAGCATGGTGGCTAACCATGTTTAGGAAGGTTGAATTAGTGTTGCACTGCATCATCAAGTGATAGTTGTTTTAAAGGGGTCCAGTTGCAACTATTTAGGTCATTGTTAAAGGCACTGGGGATAAAGTTCGCTTTGTTCCTGACTTCTTTATGTGTTACTTGACTTGTAGGTGGAGTTTTGGTTCTTAGTAGATATGTTGGTTGGTGGTCACTGAGCAAGTCTGGAAGACATCCAGCTTGGGCTGCAAGAGAAGGATGGGCTGCAAGTATCCAGTCCAGAATGTACTGGTGTTTGGTTCTTTTGTCATTTCTAGTAGGGGACATAATGACTTGGGAAAATCCATGTAGGTTAATATGGGTGGTTGGCTCAGCTGTACTAGTCAGAATTCAGTCTGTTAGTCACCTAATATGATGGTTTCTTGAGGTAGAGAGTTTGAGATCCATTCTAGTAGGCTTTCCTTTTGAAAAATCCAGAACGTAACATATTTGTATTGTAAGATTCATAGATTTAACATCCCAGAGTCTTTTTAAGCTCAGATAAGTTTTACAGAAGGAATAATGATGTCTTGTATCCAAATAGGACATTGAGGGCCAGGCATTTATAAGCTACCTTTGGCCAGTGTAAATTTTTTTCCACATCCACTGGTGTAGGTTACGCATAAACTGGGTAATAGACAAACTCTGCTTCACATGCATGGGAAGCCTTTTCCATAAGAGGGGGCAGAGTCTGTGACACATTTGTCTCCAGCATGTCTTGTTTAAAGTCACACAAAAAGTTCAGGTCCCTAGGCCTTGTATTTCTGGTACTCTTTGATTTATGAATATATAGGAGATTCAGAAGTGTGAGGTCTGTGGATGCCTTGTAAGCCAGGCATGGATTACCCCTCCAGAATCTGTAGGAAACTTGAGTAGAGGAAAAGGGCTTTAAGGCAGTCCGCATAAGGCAGGTTTGTTACACCTTTTATTCTTTTTGTAAGGAACCTCTGAGGTCTCTCCAGTTGCTGCATATGCTGGGTCAGGTACATACCAAGGTTATTGTACTCTGGTCTGATAAGGGCAGAGTACAGTGGGAAAATGACCTCTTTGGACCTAGATGCCATGCCCTTGCTTATAAGTTGTGCCACATAAAAGGATTTGCACACCACTTTGGCCACACGGTGGTCAAACGTAAGGCTACTGTCTACAAGCATAGCCTTGACCTCTGGGACAACTGTTAGGGATCCATTATCAGCATGGTAATTAGCTAGGATGGTTGACTTGACGGTTAGTTGGTATGGTAAAAGTCATCATCTTGGCTAGTTTGATCATGGGCAGCCTAGTAGTCCATTCATATTCCACTTCCTTCTAGCCAAATATACATTTGCCTGTGGTTTCACATGATATTGCTGTTTTTCCGTTGTATTTTCTAAGGTGTAAAAGGAATCCTGGTGATTTGTCAGTGCAAGACATTCTATACATCATCCTTCTGGCAAGCTTGGTTTTCAGATGAGTGTGCTTTCTGTGCTGGGGATGAGGTCTGATATTACTACTTGTCATTTTTGTGGCAGTTCATTTGCCACAAAAAGAGGCTGCCTGAAGGTTCTTAAGTTTCATTTATGTTAAGTTTGCATACTTTCCTGTAACTAGTCTAGTCCAGATACAGACTTGCTGTATCCAGGACTGTTTGTAAGCTTCTGAGCAGTGCCAGAGTCTGCTCTTCAATTTTCCCTTAGATCTACTAGTTATCTTCTCTCCTACACTTTTATACTAGCTTATTAGTCTAGTACTTTACCAGACTTCTTTGTAGCAATTATTGTAGCACGCAAAAGTACTACCAGCACTAAATGTTCTACAAGGAAGCGGATCCAGTACTTATTATCAGTGCCCACCCCTCCAGGCATGTCTAAAGATCAGTTCCTGTGCTTTCTCCTATTAACCTGGTGAACCTGGGCATCCTGAGACAATGTAGCAACTGCCTCATGTACACCAACAACACTCTCCTCTTACCTTCCAACACTCAGACTTGCAAGATATGCACTTGTATATCCAAAGTGGAAGCCATGCACTCTCCAGTCAAGACTGGAATAGCTGGTAAGAGGAGAAGGTCAACACTTGCACCACACCACATGGAACACGCAGCCCTCCATAACACACACCAGCACTGCCTTCACATAAAAACACAAACACACCCACCTTCGCGGAGGTTCTTAGTAAAAATCTACCCAAGCAGCAGAGGTCTCCAAGGCAGAAATACACTCCAGCACAACACTAATCATGACACACAACTCCCCTAAACAGTGTGCCACACAACCAAAGCCCCTAAGGCAAAACAGCATGCCCAACACACTAGTCCTGGGGCACACTGATGTCCCACTCACTCGGTTGAATTAGGAGAGAGTAACAGTAAGCTGCCTTTCAGGTGCCAGGATCCGCCACTCGGTTGAATTAGGAGAGAGTAACAGTAAGCTGCCTTTCAGGTGCCAGGATCCGCCACATAACGCACGCTCTCTGGTCCCTCAACAACCGGTATAAATATGACTGTCATTGTACATGTGGGTGTGAATGACCTGAGACGTACCTTCCTGGACTACATGAAGAGAGACCTGGAGAAGCTCTCGGATTATGTAGCCCAGGTGGGTATGACCCTAGCCCTGAGCAGCATTCTACCATCATCCAGAATGATACCGCAGTACAAGCAGAAAATGACTGATTTTAACAATTGGCTAAGTTTCTGGTGTCATTCTAAGGGGATCCAGTATTTGTCTGCCTGGGATGACATGATTGACGGACCTCTATGCTTTGCCAGAAATGGCCTGCATCTGTCCCCCCTGGGTTTTCGGATACTGGCCAAGGCTCTTGCCACCCCTATAGTGCCATTTTTAGGTGGTGTTCCAAAGACCAAATTACCACCGTAACAGCTACAAACAAATGCAATCTGAGGGTCATGCTGCTCAGTGCTAGATGTCTAAATCTCAAAATGTACTCACTCGAAGCACTCCTTAAAATAGAGAACATTGACATTTGTGCTGTAACAAAGACCTGGTTCAAGGCAGTAGAAAGCACCCCTGCACTACCAGGCTATAACTCATTCCACACCTTTCGGCCCAAGAACTTGGACCAAAGTTCCAAAGGCGGTGGTGTTTCCATTATTCCTAAAGGATGCGCACACCTCCAGACTGGTAGCCCAACATAACACATCAGAGATGCTGCAGCTAACATTGGGTAAAACAGTGATTCTGGTCATAGTCTCCTATAGGTCCCAAATCATGTCCCAAGACTCGCACTCCAAAGCACCCTGGAGAGTATTAGGATCCAACATAACACTGTCTTACTAGGTGACTTCAACTACCCCTCCATTAACTGGGTAAACTACTCGTGTGCCAATACACTTGCCCAATGTTTCCTGGAGTTCCAATGCCCTGGACCAGTTTGTTACCCCCACTATAGGTAGCAATATCATTGACCTGGTCATTACTAACATGGGCGACCGTTGCTCTACAGCAATAGCCAGATCCTCCCTGGTTAGATCTGACCACAAATTAATCACCTTGGAAATCTACATTCCCCCCCTCCCCCTCGCACGACACCCATGCAAATGGAGAATAGTTGTGTGACCCCAGAATCGTACACCAATGCACTGTACGAATACGTACACAAATGCATGGATCTCGCCATACCAAACAGAACCAAGACGCTCTCCTCCCAAAAAAAGGAAGCCAATCTGTTGGCCCCTGCCATAAACAAACTCTACAACAGGAGGAGGAAACTGATGCGGAATAAGGTGAAGTCCCAAGACTGGAAAAACTCCTTTATCAGCCTCAACAAAAAGTTGAGATTCCACATCAAATCCTCTAAAGCTAGCTATGACAACAGAATTGCAGCAGATAGTAGACAACCCGCAAGCACTTCTATAGTTATGTAAAGAATCTCCACGGCAATACCCCTGAGCTACTGCACAATGGTACCTCCTATACCGAGCCAACAGATATTGCCAGTATACTGACCGACAATTGCAGTGCAACTTTACCCCCCCCCCCTCCAAAGGACCAATCGCAATACCAGTAGATTGCCAGGCACCCAGTATTACTGCTGCACAGGTTAAAACAGCACTCTCCAAGGCCAAGAATACAGCTTCTGTGGGACCTGACAATATCCCTGGTTGTGTTCTACATGAACTGTTACCTCAGCTGTGTGCCCTGTTCAATCACAAACTCACCTCAGGTTTTGTCCCTACCAAACGGCACACTGCTATAGTCATCCCTCTCCACAAAGAAGGAGCGACTACAGACCCTGGGAACTATCACCCCATTAGCCTGACGAGTCTGATATGCAAAGCTATGGAAAGCATCATCTTGGACCTAATAAACAAGGATATAGGGATCACCAAACTCTGAATCCCACACAGTTTGGTTTTGTGAAGGGTAGATCATACCTGCTCAACTTGGCTGACTTCTCTGAGTCAGTCACCAGACCTGTGGATGAAGGTAAGGTGGTTCATACAGCCTGCCTTGATCTGGCCAAGGCTTTTGATACCATTCCCCACTCGGGAATCATAGAAAAACTCACTAAGTTTGGCATCAACCCCTATATCACTAGGTGGGTTGCAAACTTGCTCACAGAACCCACAGTGTGAAAGTAGCTGACTCAGACTGCTGACTAGTCACGAGTGGAGTGCCACAGGGTTTGGTCCTAGGTCTCCTCCTGTTTGGTATCTACTTCTCTGAAGTCCAGGCGAACATGAAGGGACTTTGGTTGACAAAGTTCACAGACTATTGCAAGTTGTGAGCTATTATTAACTCCCCAAGTGATATTGATATCCTACAGAATGGGCTCACTGAAACCAACGACTGGTGTCAGAACCATGGCCTTAAGTTCAATACCAAAATATGTCGTCATCCCCTTTGGGAAAAACCTGTTTCCCATGAATTACAACATTGATGGCAGTCCACTGAACACAGAAGGCGTTCTAAGAGATCTTGGAAAACAGGTTGACAGCAATCTCTCTTTTGATCACCACATTGCCACTGTGGTCAGAAAGTCCTATTTGGCACATCTCATTACTAAGGGTTTTGCATCCAGGAAGAAAGAGGTCATTGTCTTCCACTGCTCTTCCCTCATTAGGCCAATCATAGAGTACAATGCCCCATTTGGTATGTACCTCACTAGACACCTGCAGCAACTGGAGAGGCCACAAAAGTACCTCACAGAGAGGATCCTAGGCCTTAAACACTTGTCCTATATGGACTGACTCAACTATTCTCGGTCTTGTATCGCCTACTTAGAGGCAATCTCTGCTTGACTTACAAAGCCATGTCTGACCCAGCTGTTAGAAATTCTACATCTAAAGAAATCCCAATCCCTCCGCACCACATGTTGCAGAGACCTCAACCTCATTACCTCAATTAACAGAGCATGCTTGAGGGACAGGTTCCATAACCCGAAGACTGCCCATGCTATGGAACATACTTCCCATACATTTCAAGCAGAGCACCTCGCCGACCCTCTTCAAGAGAAATCTTGAGTGGATGGGAAACAGAAAATTCACCCTGGGGATAACTTCAGTGGCTCTACTTGAGAGGCACTGGGAACTAAGGTTGGGTGGTACTATGCCAGGGTAATCCTATGGCTAGGCATGTAAAGGCCCCAGGGCCATTAGCCTAGTATACACCTATGAACCTTTATCTTTCCTATGTTGTGTATGACTGCAAACATCTATCCATTACGCCATTTTTCCCCAAGAAGGCATTGGGTAGGGATGTCTCCTCAACGGTGACTATTATCTAGACCCATTGTTTACACTACCAGTTGGCTAGAGCCCTGCCGTGGTTGTTCTTCCATGCCAAACAGCTGCATACACATTCATATCTTTGGATGAGCAAATATCAGCCAAGTAAAATTACAAAAAATAATAAATTATGCTTACTTTGTAAGGATAGTTGGCACCATATTATCCTTTCAGGAGGCCAATGCACATCTTTAACTATAGTGACTAATACAGCTGGCTAATGCACATCTTTAACTATAGTGACTAATATAATTGCACCTTTAATATTCTTTGGAAATCGTGCGTGCATGTCTGCGTGTGTATTTTGTCGGACAACAAAGATTTTAACAACTGCCATGTACCAGTTTTCTAGAACGGTTTGTTAGCAGTTATCAACTCCTGTGAGTAGGACTACCTAAAGCAATTTGTTCTGCTGTGATGGGTGCAATCTGAATAGATCTTCTGTAATTAAGCCACAGATTCTCTGGAAATCGTTTACTGGTTAGTGATTCTTGTTTGTTTTCTTGGAAGCAAAAACTAGTAGAAAAACAAAAATCACTGTACTGGAATAGGACGTGTTTAAAACTTAGTGCTTTAATCTGTATTGCTAGTTCCACGACTACAGAAAAAGCAAGTTACCTTAATGTTATATTTAAACTCCCAAAAATTGTTGCTGAAAAAAGGCAAAAAAACTACAAATCCACTCTATATAACCCTAAACAAGTTCATCATCAACTCCCCTTTTCCCATTTTTTACGCGAGTTTGGGATGTCGAATTAACAGATGCCACGTCTCTCAAGTCAGTGCAACTTTTCACGTGCCTGACTGTCACAGGTTTTCTGTAGCTGCAGGACATTGCCTTGTTTCCTCTTGCCTTTCTGTCTCTCCCAGATCTTTACCAAATTGACTTCTGCTTTTGTGCCCATGTGTCCAAACCAGTGTAGTGTAGTCTGCTCTGTTTGACCTTCTTTGCAATTGGAGTTACTTTGGCTTTTGCTCTAATGTTCCTTTCTGTGTCCCACAGTAGGCATCCTACCACCCATCTTCCGTAGTACATCTCCATTGCCTCTAGCTTTCTCAAATGCTGTGCTTTCATTGCCCAGTTTTCTGTACTATACAGAAGTTTTTGTACACCTTACTTGAACAGCTTCTTTGGCATTCTTCTGGCACACACTATGCCTGATGTTCTGGCGCACACTATGCCTGATGTTCTGTGCCAGTTTGCTGCAGCCCCTCTGATTCTAGATTTGACCTCCTTCAGACATCTCCTTGAGCACCCCTCTCTGATACCTGAAACTGTTGAGCCTGTTCCACTATTAGCTTTTCTGTCTCAGTTGTTGGTTTCGTCTGATTTTCCTCATTTGCTGTCACGACAACTGTCGACAACTGTCATGTTATTTATCACAGCAGGTATAAGCCTAGCCTTGAGCAGCATTCTGCCTTCTGCAAGGATGATGCCACAATACAAACAAACAATGATTTGACTTTAACAATTGGATTTGCTTCGGGTGCCAGTCCAAGGGGATCCCATATCGGTCAGCCTGGGAAGACATGATTGACAGGCCATGCTGCCTTGCCAGAGATGGTCTACACCTGTCTCCTGTAAGCTTTTGGCTACTGGCAAAGGCATTAGCCACCCTTTTGTGCCTTTTTTAGGTAGTGACAGAAAACCAACATTTCAACATAAAATCTTCTTTAGATAAAAACTCGAGGTACTGGTGCTTTATGCTAGGAATCTAAACAAGAAACTACACTCCCTGGAAGCACTCCTCACTTTGGAAGATGCTGACGTCTATGCAGTCACCGAGCCTTGGTTCAAAGGTGTGGAAAGCACCCCAGCCATGCAGGGCTACAGTGCCTTCCATACGTTCAGACCCCAAACTGAACGTGAAAGAACCGAAGGAGGTGTTATCAGTCTTTATTGAGGATAAGTACACCTTAAGACTGATCAAACAGTATGACTTTATTGAGGTACTCCATGTCTGATTAAATGTAGGCAAAGCCCCCCACCACATCATAGCTAGCTGTAGGTCCTCCACTATAAAACAGGAAAAGCATGCCACATACTTGGACTTACTGGAGTCACTTGCCATACAGCCCAACACCTTAGTCATGGGTGATTTTAATTTTCCTACCATCGACTGGGAAATGTATATGACGACAAACATGCTGTCTCGAGGTTCTTGGACAGTGCAAATGCCCTGGAACAGCTAGTTGGTGCACCCACAAGAAGCTCAAATGTTCTGGACATAGTACTCACTAACATGAGGGAGCATTGCACCCCCCACCCCGTGATGTGCTCCCTAGTAATATTGGACCATAAATCATTCTTGTTTGATTGTAATTGTAAGATAATATACCCCATCAAGTTCAAAAATGCTTAAGAAATTTTCAAAGACAAACTGCCTACTCAGTGATAGTATAAGAAGTTTCAAAGCCCCTTTGAATGCACATATCACAGACTCCTATGCAGAGGTGTACAGCAGTGCCCTGTATAACCACTTGAGTTGTATAGAATCTGCTTTACCTGAGTGGATTTAAACCATGTCTTGCTGAAAAAGCAAGCCTCCCAGGTGGAACCTAGTATAAACAGGCTATTCAACAAGAGAAAGAAAGTAATGCCCAAAAACAAGAGGGAAAGGGCTCGGAAGAAGAAAAAAATCCCTGTCTGTCTTGATCAAAGACATTACAGCTCTTGTCAAGTCCTCCAAAACTTATTATGAAACAAAAATAGCCTCCCTAGCTAAGGATGATCACCAGGAATTCTTTAACTACATCCAAAATCTGAAAGGGAGTTCTTGGCTGTATGCTGAACTGGTTATGGATGGACAGCCTGCTAGCTGACAGATTTTGGCAAACTTCACCCCCTTGCCCCTTCAGTCATCCCCCAAAGTATATCTGCCACCATTCCTCAGCCTGTTATATTGATAGCGGGTCATTTTGGTGCATTCCAAGGCCACAAACATGGTGTCAGTGAAACCAGGTAACATGCCAAGTTGCCTTTTAACCAACTTAAAACATGACCTAGCAGACCCACTTGGATCCCTGTTTAACCACAATCTGTGAACTTGCTATATTCCAGTGGAATGAAGGACCACAACATTAATCCCTCTGCTCAAAGGGGGACCATCAACCGACCCTGGGAATTTATAGGCCTATAAGCTTGACTAGCCTCTTCTACAAGACCAAGGAAAGAATCATTACCTGTGTCCTTGTTAATAAAGTCCATTGTCTCCAAACTCTGAACTCAACCCAGTTCAGATTTGTAAAGGTAGATCATGCTTGTTAAACATGTTTGACTTCAAGAAAGTCACCAAGGCCCTGTATGAGGGGAAAAACTGTATACTGTCTACCTTGGCCTAGCTAAGGCGTTTGACACAATCCCCCACTCTGGTATTATAGAGAAACTTTCCCAGTTGGGAATTGACCACTACATTACCAGATGGGTTGCCAACTGGCTCACTGACAGGGCACATACTGGCAAAGTGGTAACTTCACCTCTAGCCAAAGACCAGTCGCCAGTAGTGTACTACAGGGTTCTGTGCTGGTCCCCTTACTGTCTGGAATTTATTTCATAGAAGTCCAAGCAAACTTGGATGGCTTACGACTGACCAAGTTCACAGCTGTTGTAAATTGGAGGCAATCATAGAGTCCCCCAACAATGTTAATATGCTGCAGACAGGGTTAACACAAACAAATGACCGGTGCCAAAGCCATGGATTAACGCTAAATGCAAAAAAAAAAAAAAAAAAAAAAATCATTATTCCCTGTGGGAAAGCGAACATCCCTGCTAATTAAATTATATACAGCAGCCCCCCCCCTAGGTGTAGACCCAGTGGTACGTGATCTTGCTCAGGTTAATATCAACCTGAACTTTGACCACTATGTATCCACAGTAGTAAGGAAATCCTTCTATGTGGCACTTCTTATAAGTAAAGGCATCATATCCAGATCTGTGGATGTTATATACTTGGCCCTCATCAGACCAGTAATTCAATACAGTGCTCCCTTTTGCATGTACCTCGCCTGACACCTGCAACAATTGGTGAGACCACAGAGGCTTCTCACCAAAAAAAATCACGGGACACAAAATAAGTTTTAAGTGGAAAGAGTGAAAGCTCTGTCATTGTCTGGTCTCCTACAGGTTGCTAAGGGGTGACCTGTGCATGGCTTACAGAGCAATCTCTGACTCGGTCCTAATGGAAATGTTCTACATTAGTAAAGCAGACTGCATGAGGGTCATTTGCTCCAGGGAACTTAACTTAGCCTCTGACATGAACAGGTCATGCTGGAGAGAGAGATGCATGTCCCAGATACTGCCAGTTTTCTGGAACAAGCTTCCAGTTCATGTGAAACAGAGCAACCTAGATCAATGGGTGGGTGACCACAAATTCACACCTGGGGTGGTGCTCATGTCCCTCCTAGACCGAGGAAATTTAACTACCGTAGACCCTTGCCTCTGCAAACTTCACTCCGCCTAACAACCGACAGTTGGGGCAATTCTGGATAAATATGGCTAGGCTTGTAAGGGCTGTTGGCCTATGAACCTATGAATCTCACGTGTCTTCACTTATGCTTTCTCTTTCCCCTGTCATTTGATGAAGGTCATGTTCAAAGTCTGTTTCTAGTGTCGCATCTGTGTACACCAGCTTTATTGGTCAGTGCCTTCCAATCTTCTTGCCAGTGGAGTCCATCACTAGTATGAACAGCACTGGGCTCACTGGTTAACCCTGATGAACCCCTCTGAGCATTTTAATACTGTTCATACTTGTATCATCGGGTCCTTGTACATGGCCTGCACTACTAATACCATCAGTGTTTCTGGGACTTCAGATCATCTTAGAGACCTTGTTATATGCTTCATCCGAGTCGAGCTGAACGCCTTCCTTTTCTCTAGCTTCTTCTCCACTGTCTGTTTCACTGCAAATATCAGGTCATTTATGCTGCATCCTGATCTAGATCCAGGCTGCTCATCTCCAGTCTTGCTTTATTACTTTGTTTGTTTATTTACCAGTTGCCCACATTAGCACTTTGATGGAGTGGGATAGGAAATTGATATGTCTGCTGTCCACAGTTGTGAATGTCCCCTTTGATCTTGTTGACTGGTACTACAATGCTTGTTCTCCAGTTATCTGGGATGCACCTTTCTCTCCATACTGCTGTGGGTTACCCTCTGAGCCATTTCTCCTGTAACTCCTCCAATGTCTTTATTATACCTGCCATGACCTCATCTGAGCCTGCTACTTTCCCTGACTTTGCTGTTCTTTCTTCCTCTAGGGGTGGGATTCTCTTCTCTGTCATAGGCTGTGCCTGTGGCAGTAAAGCTTCTGTGGGGTTTTCTTTATTTAGACCTTGCTGATGGTGCTCCTTCCATCTGCCTAAACCAACTCTGAATAAACAACCCTGAACCAATTATGGATAAATGCTTACTTGATTATTTAAAAAAAAAAATTGTGACATGTTTGGACTAATCTTTGTGTATACCTGGCCCAGTTTTAAATGTTAAGACACTAACCAAGGTAAGTATACTTAAGCTAGCCATGGTATAAAAGGACAGATGCTTACAGAAACTGTTTTGTTTTATAACACGCTCTTTGTAGATTTGAGGTGACTAGCCCTGTGGTTACATTTGACTTGCAACTTGCATGCTCCTAAAAGGCTGCTGATGTCACACACCCCTTTATTGTAAATTTTTTGCTTGACATACCTAAACTTCCAAGCATTCTTGGTGCGTATGAGTTCTCAGGGCATGTAAGTACTGATATATAGTCCTTGCAAAAACCTTGTGCTTTTACAAATGCACAAGGCATCATATGAAAGACCTGTTGTATGTACCACACTTTTAGAGTGATGACCTTTACTCCAAGTGAGCTGTCGAAGTGAGACAACATGATAAATGATCCGATGTAGTTATCCTTATACTGCGGATATATAATTGGAAGGTTCTTTTAGCTTGTTTGTATGTATGCTTGAGTTTTCATTTCTATTTAATTTGGGATGACATCATTTTTTGATACTGCATGGATGCCCCCCTTATTTTAGTCTGTCAGCTGTTTCCCCAGAGTCACCCTCCAGTTTTCCATAGTCTACATCTGTTAGTAATTATGAGATGGGGAAGTTAGATTAAGTGTGTGTATAGATAGATGGCTTGGGTTTCAAGTTCATTTAAAAGCCCCACCATTTTTTTTTCTGTCACGTCAGTAATGTGCCACTATGGGCTGCGCTTCTGACTTAACCGTATTCTCTTTCAAGAGATGAATAACTAAGACATCCAACTTCTTTTTGAAAAACATCCTGTTTAATTTTAATTTTTTTTCTTGGAGCGCCATGGATGTGGACAGCTTGAACTTTGCAGGTAATGTTTACAATTGTGCACTTTCTGTAGAGCTGATACAGAATTTTTTTGTGAGGGTAATTCTGACAAAACTTTATGTAGTAAACTCTCAGTTAACCGGCACTCATGGGGATTTGGTAGATGCTGGATAATTGTAGATGTTATGTTGCCCTATCTCGCCGTAATTCTTGCTGGTTGGGATTCGGAACCGAGCATCGGTTCAGACTCAGCCGAATACAAAAGCTCAAGAGCTTCCACTGGCTCGAGTCTATCCCCTATCCCATGATGCACTGGGTAAATTACTCAGATCTCGTTTGTCGCTCAAGCGATCGAGAAGTGTTCCTGCTGGCTCGTTGGCTAAGTATTGATGTTATGTGATCCTATCTCGCCTACATTCTGACTGATGGGTTCGGAGCCGATCCCTCGGCTCCGACTCGGCACGCTTATGCTATAGAGCGAGGCCTCTAATTGGCTGAGCTATCTTTATCCCAGGATGCACCACCACTAATCCCCCAGATCTCGTTTGCCGCTTACAGAGCTTGGACGTGGTCTCAACATTGGCTGGGCTAAGTACTATATATTAGGCTTTTTCCTGTCAGTATTTGCTTCATTTAAACCCAAAAGCTGTTTTAACGGCTATTCTTTGTGTACGAGTGTTTTTTCTAAAGTTTGGTTAAAATTTTCGTATTTTTTCCTGTCAGAGAAGGTTCCGTTTAAGTTAGAGGGGCCTTCCCCTGTGGTTACTGCTACTTTAGTGGTTGTGTGTGGGTCAAGTACCCGTTTAAGTTAGAGGGTCTTGACCCTCCTTTTTCTTTTTCTGACAGTCTTGTGTAAAAAAAAAAAAAAAAAAAAAAAAAAGTTCTTTAGTTTAAATATTTACACTGAGTTTGTGGCATTCATATTTTGTTCCTGTGTCAAACCTTTTAGTGTTTACTGTAGTTATCTGTTTTTTGTATGATTATGTCTAAAGAGCATAAACCCTCCGGGTTTAAAAAGTGCACGAGGTGTGGCTTCAAAATGTCCATAACGGACGACCACTCCTCGTGCGTCTATTGTCTTGGCGCTAAACATCTGCAGGAATCGTGCAGTGTATGCCATGCGTTTTCCTCCAGAGTCCTCCAGGAGAGGAAAAACAAATTAATCCTCAAAGGATTAATCAAGCCTTCCTTCGAGGAGGCTTTATCTTCCTCTCCGTCTCCTTCTAAAAAGAGGAAAGCGCCGGCTCCGACCAGTCAGTCGGAACTGACTGCTAAGAAAACTAAGCAGACTTCTCCATCGGCTCCACGGACTTCGGAGCCGAGGTCGGAACGGTCTGCCTCGATGCCTCCAGCCTCGACCCCTCTGGTTTCGGACCCGAGGTCTGGGGCATCGAGAGGCGGGTCACCCTCATCGGCTCCACTGATATTGGAGCCGATAAGGGTCATCGGCTCAGACTCTTCCCCCTCGGAGCCGAAGTCCTTGTCGGCACCAAGGGAAATTTCCTTGAAGGTTTCCACGGAGCCGATAATTGTTGAGTAATTTCGGAGCCGGTCCCCGAGCCCTTCGGAGCCGATGGAGAAATCGGTTCGGGCCCGATCGGTATCTTCGAGATCATTCAAGATGTCTGATTCGGACATCGACAGGGTGCTCCTTCGACTCTTCCAGTCTCCGGTGTTCCAAAAGATGGTTTCGGCTCCAGCCCATTTGGCTTCTGAGCCGATGGTCCACTCCCCTACTGTTCTTCCTCCTCCAACAGCTTCGGCACCATTGGAGCAGGTGCTGGTGGAACCAGTGGAGGTGTTAGGGTCAGGCCCGACCCTGACTCCGGCTCTTGGGTCGGAGTTCAGTGCACGGACTTCTTCCTTCGGCCCTGGGGGGGAGGCTTCGGGATTGATGCTTTCGGTCCCAAGTCTCCCTCTTGGTGCATCGGCGGTGGGAGTACCATCCACTGTCGTGGCCACGGAGGGGGGGACCCTCCCTGGATTCTGGTGGTCCCGCCTTCAGGGCTATGAGGAGTGCTTTAGCCAAATCTTCATTGGCTACCTCCACAGTTTCCCCAGCTCCTTCCCTACATTTGGAGACTGGGTCGTTGGCAGTCCCCCTGTCCATAGACAGCGGAGCCCCTGGGCCTCAGGTTACCCCCGCTGGGGTTTCTCCCCCTCCTGGAGGTCCTTCTGAAGCCTCTTCGGAAGAACCTCCCAGGAAGAGAACGTGCAAGAGGAAGCACGTTGACTCCCCTGATGAGTCTTTGACATCTGACACTGATCTCGATGATGCAGAGGGGTCCCCCAAGTCGTCCTCGGATGATGTCTCCTTTGCAGACATCCTAGAAGCCCTAAAACAACGAGGCGGCTGGCAGTCCAAACCTCCCTCTGCTGATGAGTCTGTGTTCCTGAAGGCCTTCGGGCTCAGCCCTCCGCCTCCTGGGTGTCTCCGCCCTTCGAGCTCTTGGATTTGATCTGTCGAAGGCGGGAACACCCAGACTCTGTGGAACCGGTGCCCGCCGTCCAACAAATTTCTTCGGCCCCGGATAGAGAGTTCCTCACGAAAGGTGTGGCTGTGGATGCTATGGTGGTGGCATCTGCTACCCAGCAAGATGTAGCAGAGGCTTCGTCCGTCCATCCTCCTAATAAGGAGTCTAGGAGCATGGATCGGTACGGTAAGCGCACCCTTAGTTCAGCGGCCTTTACTCTGAGGTCCTTGAACTACCTGACGCACTTCACGAGATTTCAGAGGGATCTGATTAAGGAGCTATCCAATACCCTCTTAGGTAACCTGCCTGAGGAGCTGGCCCAGACGGTTGGATCTCAGCTGGCTACAATGTCGTCCATTTCGAACTCGTCCATGAGGCTCATTTTGTATGCGGCCGAAGGGGCGAGTAGAGCGGCGGGTACAGGCATTGCTCTACGGAGACCAGCCTGGCTCCGCCTGTGTCATTTCGCGGAGGCCTTTAAGTCTTCATTTGCCGACGCCCCCTTTGATGGGTCCTCCCTGTTTGGACCCAAGGTAAAAGACACACTTACCCGCTGTGAACAGGAGGGTAAGACTCTGACTGCCGTAGGGGCACGATTTTCCACTCCCTTTCGGCCTTATCCCAAGGCTAAAAGAGGAGGGAAAATGTGGTTCCGTAGATCTCAGAAGTCTTACCCCTCTCAGCAGGAAGGTTCCCCCTCCAGAGGCAGAGGGGGAAATTCATCCGGAAGACGCCGTCCCAGAGGCGGCAGAGGCCCTCGCAACACTGGAGACCGCGAGTCCTTTCGTGGTTCTTCAGCCTTTCATAGCCCCTGAGGGTTTGCCCGGCTGTGCTGCTCCGGAGCCAGTTGGGGGACGTTTTTCGAAGCACCTGAAGGCCTGGGAAGGGATCACTCAGGACCGTTGGGTGCTTAGGATTATCGCCAGAGGTTACTCCATCCCATTCTCTCGCCCCCCCCCCCCCAGTCCAAAAAAATCCCGGACCCACCACCCAGTCAACGGGATACTGCAGCCTCAGAAATTTCAAAGCTGCTGCAAAAAGGAGTCATCCAACCGGTCCCCGCAGACCAGATCGGATTAGGGACTTACTCAAGATTCTTTTTGGTGCCAAAAAAGACCGGGGACTTGAGGCCCATTTTGGACCTAAGCAACCTAAACCGTTCAGTCAAGAAGTCCAAGTTCTGAATGGTCACTCTACAAACCATTCTTCCATTGTTGGAGAAGGGTGTTTGGATGTGCTACATAGATCTCAAGGACGCGTATTATCATATCAGAATACATCAAACGTCCAGGAGACATTTGCGCTTCAGCCTAGGAGGCAGTCATTTTCAGTTCCGTGCGCTGCCCTTTGGTCTCACCACAGCCCCCAGGGTGTTCACCAAGTGCTTGGCAGTAGTGACTGCTCACCTGAGAAGTCTAGGAATCAGGTGTTTCCGTACCTAGACGACTGGCTCCTAACTGCCACCTCCAAGCATCTACTTCTACGGAGCCTGCAAGCCACTATATCACTGGGCAATTCCCTTGGAATCACCTTCAATTGGCCAAAGTCTGTGTTGCGGCCATCTCAAAGAATAAGATTCATAGGGGTAGAGAGAGATTCAAACCAGATGCGGGTCTATCTACCTGCAGACAGAATTCAAACCATTCAAAATCAAGTTCGAGCCTTGCTCCCCAGGTCCAAAGCCCCAGCCAGAATGGTCCTACAACTATTGGGATCCATGTCTGCCACAGTTCTGCTAGTTCCCTTGGCAAGGTTACACATGAGAATCCTCCAGTGGCTTCTTTCAACTCAGTGGTCCTTTCAGGAACTCCCTCTCAATCATCTCATATGGATCACAGAATCTTGCAAACGGGACCTTCGCTGGTGGCTAGTGTCCTCCAATCTGGATCAGGGACGACCCTTTGTTCTTCCTCCTCCGGCCACTTTGACCACGGACGCCTCCCAGATGGGGGGCATTCCCTGGGCAGGTCAGTCCAAGGCAAATGGCTCCCGGAAGAGACCCCTCTTCACATCAACATCCTAGAAATGAGGGCAGTACTCCTGTCCCTTCAAGCCCTTCACGATTATCTCCCTCAGGGGGTAATTGCTGTTCACTCAGACAACATGTCAGTTGTCTGGTACCTGAACAAACAGGGAGGGACCAGATCCTATCCTCTTTGCAGAGAAGCCATGAGAGTTTGGGAATGGGCAGTCTCGACCAAACGCTTCCTAGTGGCTACTCACATACCGGGCAAGTCCAATGTCATAGCCGACAGGTTGAGCAGAACCATCCTCTCTCCTCACGAATGGTCTCTGAATATGACAGTTACGAGGCAGGTTTTCAGCGAATGGGGTGTTCCGTGTTGCGACCTCTTCGCGGCTCCTCTGAATGCGAAGTGCAAAGAATTTTTCTCCCTAACCCCGGCTCGGGAAGAGCGCCATGGACGCATTACTGCATCCTAGGCCAACCGGCCTGCTTTATGCTTTCCCTCCAGTTCCTCTCCTCCCAGGGTGATTCAAAAGGGATCTCTCTTAGGGAGCAAGATGATCTTAATTACTCCATACTGGCCTCGTCAAGTGTGGTTTCCCTATCTTCGAAACATGCTCTGGAAGGTCCATGGTTCCTGGACCAGGTCCCAGACCTACTGATTCATCAGTCGGGACTATTACACCAGTCCCTACACACCTTGAAATTGACGGCCTGGCTCCTCCTCTTCCGACGATAGTCAGGAGTCATACACTGGATCCAGATGTTGTGCACATATTATCTTCAGCCCACAAGTCTGCTACAAAGAAACTGTATTCTAGCAAATGGAAAAGGTTTGCTATTTGGGCTCAACTCCGGGGCCTGGACCCCATTTCTACTCCCGTGGCAGAAGTACTCAAATTCCTGACCTCGCTTTTCAATCAAGGCTCTTCAGTTTCTACCATCAAAGTACAATTGGCAGCAATTTCTAATTTTCACGAATCCATACACTCACCTTTAATGAGCAACAGATTGTGTAAGACCTTCTTGAAAGGTGCTGCTCTATTAAGACCTCAGATTTCTCATCCTGCACCTCCATGGGATCTCGATATAGTGTTGCATGCCTTGACTTCTTCTCCCTTTGAACCGGCAGCTACCTGTGATCTAAAGTTTCTATCATGGAAGACAGCCTTTCTAGTGGTGATTACTTCAGCCAGAAGGGTTTCAGAACTTCAAGCTTTGTCAGTGAAACCCCCATACTTGGTTTTTCATACAGACAGGGTATCCCTCAGACCAAATCCTTCCTTTGTTCCTAAAGTTTGTTCTACTTTATGCTTGCAACAATCGTTAGAGCTTCCAGTTTTTTTCCCAAAATACTCTAATAAAGCGGAGTTTATTTTCCACACACTAGATGTCCACAGACAGTTACGTTTTTATTTAGATAGGACCAAACAATCAAGGAAAACAGATCAGTTGTTTGTATCCTTTGCAGAAAACAAATTGGGCAATGCTGTCACAAAGGTCACTATTGCCAAATGGATCAGGGACTGTATTACTCAAGCTTATTTTTATTCTAACAAAGAGCTTACCACCTCTGTCAAGGCTCATTCTACAAGGGCTATGGCTACTTCGGTAGCATTTCATTCTAAGCTTGCTATTGGTGACATTTGTGCTGCGGCTACATGGTCTTCCCGCACACCTTCATTTCTCACTACAAATTAGATGTGGCATCTAGAGGACGAGCTTCATTTGGTTCCACAGTGCTCAGGAGTGTTTTCCAATGAGCCACCCGGGATTTAGGTGCTAGGGATGCTGTCCCATCAGTCAGAATGTAGGCGAGATAGGATCACATAACATCTTTTAGTTATGTACTCACCATAACTTCAGATGTTTGGGATCCATCTCGCCTACATTCCTAATAACCCACCCTCCTTCCCCCTTCCTTGGAGATCAGAGGATATCAGAAGGTCCGAATCCTGTTGTTTCATCTTGAAACATCTAACAATGTTATATAAACAAGCTGTGCATGTGTGCATGAATGCGGACAAACAAGATCTGGGGGATTAGTGGTGGTGCATCCTGGGATAAAGATAGCTCAGCCAATTAGAGGCCTCGCTCTATAGCATAAGCGTGCCGAGTCGGAGCCGAGGGATCGGCTCCGAACCCATCAGTCAGAATGTAGGCGAGATTGATCCCAAACATCTGAAGTTATGGTGAGTACATAACTAAAAGTTTTAGTTGGCAATTTTGTAGAATTTTTTTTCAAAATTCACTTGGTTCTAACTGTCAGTGTGTGATAGACCCCTGTTGATTCTGTTGTAGTTTAGTTTTTTTTTCTACCTTTTTAGAGAGATCCATTTAAGTTAGAGGGCTCTCAGTGGCCCGTTTAACTTAGAGGGCTGCTCCCCTTTCCTTGTGTGTTTTCCCTTGAAGAATCTGTTTTAGTTAAAGGATTCTTCACCTTCATAGTTATTTATACTGTTTCTCTCGGCCTTTGTTGTGTGTAAAATAAATAAATAAATAAATAAGTAAATAAATTAATAATAATTGTTAGAGTTCCGTAGAGTAGTGCTAGATCTGTCTTTACCTTTCCATCTTCTGACTTCTGGTGTGTTTCACTTAGTAGTAGGCTCTATAGTTGGTGTTGGAGCCGTGTTAGTGTATTCTATGTTAGTACTAGTGAGTTTGTATGCTTAACGGTAGAGTGTTTTCTGCCTTTTTGCCATTGCTCTTTGCTTTTCAAGATGTTGAAAGAAAAAGAACATAAGCAGTCGGGAGTTAAGAAATGTGACCAGTGCTCCCAAAAAAGTCTTGCAGATGGTCACACTAGCTGTGTGTATTGTTTTGGCACCATCCACTTGCAGGACCCTTGCACCATCTATCATGGGTTTAGCAGTAGAGTGCTTCAGGAGCATCGAAACAAATTGATAGAGGCTTACTGAAAGGTCCTTACCAGGAATCATTAGGGAGCTCCAAGCCTGCTTCTCCATCCTCTTTGCGTTCAAAAACTTCTGAGAGACCTGCCACTGCAACTCCAGCCCCATTGCCGCCAAAAAACGTTGTTGCATCAGAACCGAGGGCTCTTGGCTTAGATAGACCAGAATCTTTCTCTTCGGCTCAGTTACTGTCCACGGAGCTGGTAGAGGTACTGAGCAGGAGGCAGTCTCCTATTTTGGAGCCAGTTACACCTATATTGAGATCACCCATTTTGGAGAGGGCTAGATCTCCATTATCCTACCATTCTTCCAGGCTTATCTGATGATGACGTGGAGTGGGTGGTGAAGTGATTGCAAAAATGTTAGTCTCCAACCCCAAAGGATTGGGGACCATCAAAGGCACCATCTCCAATTCCTCCTCTGAACCCAGTGGTTTCGGTGCCAGAGAGTATGGATCCATTACTAGTGGAACCCTCAGTACCGGGACCTCCTTTAGGATCATTGGTTCCGGCATCTGCTCTGACGTCTTTATGTCCTTCATATCTCGAGGAATCTGGGAGCCAATGCTCACCAGTCTGAGGGGAGTCTGCACAAACAGTTGTCTGAGCTGACTCTACCCCTTGCCGAGGTTGAGCTCTTCTCCTACATTGGCTTTGGAGCCACCTGCCTCGCTTCAGAGTCTATCCTCAAAGAGGAGGATCTCTTTGGTGTGGAGTGGGGGGGCTTTTGAGCTGATGAGTGCTGTCTTCCCAGACAGCTCCACTCTGAACCATCTTCTCTTACCATACAGGCGCCGGTGTTAATCACTTCTTCACCTATTACTCCCCAGTGTAGAGGTCCAGAGCCCCAGGAAGCCCCTTCGGTCTCCTCCAAAAACTTCACCAGAGTATCCATCTGAGGAAGTCCCTCAGAAAAGACTGTGTGCAAGAGGAAGCACATAGGGATTTGGGGACCCAAGTAGATAGCAATCTCTCCTTTGACAATCACTTTGCCAAAGTGGTTAGAAAGACCTTCTATATAGCCCACCTTATCACGAAAGGGTTCACATCTAGATCGAGAGGTCATTGTGCCCCTCTACTAATCACTCATCAGGCCCATAATTGAATACAATGCCCCATTACCTGACACCTGCAGCAACTGGAATGACCCCAACAAGTAACCTCACCAAGAGGATCAAGGGACTCAAACAGATGCCCTACGCAGTTAGGCTAAAGAAACTCCAGCTCTACCCAGTTGCTTACCGCCTACTCAGAGGCGATCTGTGCCTGACGTATAAAGCCATGTCCAACCCAGAATTAATGGACATGCTCCACCTCAGGAAATCCAAATCCCTTAGTGTTACACACTCCAGGGACTTAAACCTCAGCACAGAAATAAATAGGACATGCTGGAGGGACAGATTCATATCCCAGAGGCTCCCCTCACTCTGGAACAAAATCCCAAGCCATGTTAGGCAGAGCCCCTCAATGACCCTCTTCAAGAGAAATCTTGACGAGTGTTTGGGAGATCATAGGTTTACCCCTGGGATCTCTTCTGTGTCCCTACTAGACAGAGGCACAGTAAACTAACCTTAAAAGGGCTATCTTCTGTGACCTACTATACAGAGGCACAGTCAATTAATCTAAAAGGTTGCCGAAAGCCAAACACACTCTGGCTAGGCTTATAAATGCCCTAGGGCAGATAGCCTAGTATCAGCCTATGACTCCCCTGAGTCTGTTACATCGGATACTGATCTGGAGGAGTCTGATTGGTCCCCATTATCCTCCTCCTGAGGGATGTCTCTTTCGCTGACGTCCTTGAGATCCTGAAACAGAGTGGTGACTGGAAGCCCACCAGCACTTCAGAGGACGAATTGGTATACCTGGAGGCTTTTGGATCTTGCCCTTCCACCTCCTGGGTGATCACCTCCAGTGATCTAAACCTCACCGCAACAATAAATAGGACATGCTGGAGGGATGGATTCCTGTCCCAGAGACTTCCCATGCTCTGGAACAAGATTCCAATCTACATTAGGCAGAGCTTCTCGCTAACCCTCTTCAAGAGAAACCTTGACGAGTGGATGGGAAACAAAGTTTACCCCAGGCATCACTTCAAGGGCTCTGTTAGACCGAGGCACAGGGAACTAATCTAAGGGAGCAGCAAAAGCCAACACATTCCAGCTAGGCTTATAAATGCATTTGGGCAGATAGCCTAGTACCTACCTATGAACAGTAATACCTAGGTCGGCCATTTGTTTTTCTACATCCAACAGCAGTATTGACCATAGATGCTTCCCAGAGTTGGTGGAGGGACATTATCTGGGAATGACTGTCTAAGTATGGCAGGAACATGAGAGCCACTTGCACATCAATCTCCTAGAAATGAGAGTGGCGCTGTATGCGTTGCAAGCATTTCAAAGACGCTCTCTTCTGATAGGAACAGTTGCAGTTCAAACAGACAACATGTCTGTGGTATGCTACATAAACAAGCAAAGAGGAACCAAGTCGTACCCCATATGTCAAGAGGCACGAGTGTGGCAATAGGCAGTCACTTCTCAACATTTTCTGATATCATGTTGGATTTCCCAAAGATAAGCGATGCTAGCGGACAAACTCAGCAGAGTGATTCTGTTGCCTCACGAGTGGTCCCTACAACCAGAAATTGTGGAAGTGATCTTCCAGAAATGGGGCCAGCCTTGCTGCGATCTTTTCGCCACTTTCATGAATGCCAAATGCAGCAGCTATTTTGCCCTCATTCCCCCTCCGAGGAAGTTGCCAAGGGTTGCACTTGTCCACGATTGGCCCCCGGAGCTACTCTGCCTTTCCCCCTTTTCCAGCATGTTGAAAAGCACTATGATTCTCATTTGTACTTTACTGGCCTTAACAAGTTTGGTACCCTTTCTTTGGACCCATCTACTGGAGGAACCGTGGATTTTGGACCCAGTTCCAGACCTTTTAACCCATTCATTTGGAACATTCCACCCATCCATCCAGATTCTCAAGTTGACAGCATGGCTGCTCCAATTCCACGCTTAGCCAGGCATTACAAGTTCTCTCCTGCAGTTAATATCTTGGTTTCTTTCCACAAACCGTCTACGAGGAAACTATGTTCAAGTAAATGGAGAAGATTTTCTTGCTGGACTGTGAAACAATGTAGAACCTTTTATGGCCCCTATTACGGCAGTTCAAGAATTTCTCTCCAAGCTTTTTGATGGAGCGGCAGCAGCTACTATCAGAGTCCAGCTGGCAGCCATCTCGAGCTTTCATACTGGTGAGATGGGGATGCCTGTTATGTCTTGCAGGTTATGTAGGGCTTTTCTGAAAGGTACATTCTTACTCCGACCCTGATCAGAGAACCCCCTCCTCCTTGGGACCTTAATTTTGTTTTGTCTGCCTTGATTTTGCCACCCTTTGAACCCGCGTCATCTTGTAATATAAAGTTTCTGTCCTGGAAAACTCTTCTTGTAGCTATTACTTCGGCCAGACAGGTGTCAGAACTTCAACCCCTTTCTGTACGCCTTCTTTGTATAGTTTTTCACAAAGACAGTGTCCTTAAGAAGTAATCCCTCGTTCTTACCCAGTGATTCGTATTGTTCTCTGAACAAAATGTATTGAATTGCCTGTGTTCTTTCCTAATTATACTGTTAAGGCAGAGAATACATTACATCAATTAGACGTGCACAGACAGTTATGTTTATATTTGCATCGGACCAAAAACTTCAGAAAGTCTGACCAGATTTTTGTGCCATTTTCAGACAAAAGGAAAAGATTGCCCGATACAGACTGCGTCTCCTTCTCCATACAGTAAAAATAACAAACTACCACCAGGCAAAGTAAAAGGCCATTCCACAAGAGCAGTCTCAACATCCTCTGCTTTTCAGGCTAGACTTCCTATGGACTCTGTTTGTACAACTGCCACATGGGTGAGACCTCATACCTTTATTACTCATTATTAAGTAGATGTGGCCTCCCGGAACAGGTCTACCTGTGGTTTCAATGTATTGAGGAGTCTTTTTTTCCTGAGCCACCCTAGGTTAAACGTGCTAGGGACACTGTCCCAACCAGCAAGAATTACGCAGAGATGGGGCAACATATCATTAAAAAGTTATGTACTCATCATAATGTTCCATGTTTGTTATCCGTCTCGCCTATGTTCTTGTCTTCCACCCTCCTTTCTCCTCTTTCGTTCCTGGAGGAATGGGTGGATAGTTTTTTATAGATATGTATATAACTATGATTGTTTGGAGTCTCTGATTCTTCCTTTTATAGTCAGACAATCTATACAGAATAATATGTAGGCATACTAAGTTGTTTTCTCTTGCAGACAGATCTGGGTAATTTTACCCGGTGAATCATGGGATAGGGGTTAGCCTCAAACCAGTGGAAGCGCTCAAGCTTTGTATTCGGCCGAGTCGGAACTGATGCTCTGTTCCGAACCCCAACCAGCAAGACTAGGCGAGATGGACAACAAACATGAACGTTTTGGTGAGTACATAACTTCTTATTTCTGGTTGCTTGAGAGTTGCTGTTAAAAATAGGCCTGACTAATACTGTACCCTGTAGTATTTAGTTTGACTTTTTCTCAAGTTGGGAAGAGAGAATTTATTCCTAGCTTCCTTTTTAAAACTCTAAAATCCTAAGGGATGTTTCTGCAGGGAGAAAACAAAGTGTAACAAATGAAAATTATACTGTATTTCTTCGATATCACTGGTTGCTTGAGTTCCAATTAACTGAGAGTTTACTGTAGTACCAAACAACCTTTTAAACTTTAAACCTGTCAAGTATTCATACTTGCATTTGAGTGCTACCAAAAGTGCATTGAATTGTTAGCTGGTACACTTCCTGTATAAAAACAGGTTGCCAGTAATCTGTTTAATGCATTCATAGCAAGACGTTGTCCCGTTCGATTCTCAGCTAGAGCGTCTTCTGTGTGGAGGCATACGTGAATGGGGCGTGCCTTCGTTGAAGGTTGTGCGTCAGGGCTGGTAACCTGGTACATAAAAATCCACTACCAATCATTAGCGGACCAGAGTTCCGCTGTGGTGACCCCTAACCGGGAGAAGCTGAAAGACACAAACAAGCTCTGAAAAGCTGAGTGTTGGTGCAGAAATTATATTCCTGTTGTCAGAGTACCTTATTTGCAAATGTAGGGACCATAGAGGCCATCATATATTTGCATTATTTGCTTACAGTCGAAAAATATTGCATAGAATTTTGATAACTAACACATCAGATAAAGTATCTCCTTGATGTGTCACTTCAGTGATAACCCATTAATTGCAGTGAGGTGAGCACAGGTCAGAACTATTCTATGAGCAACTGGCTCAACATAATATTAGGCCTTAGAATCATATTGTTACCTGTGGTAAATCTGTCATTGTCCATGTGGTGCAAATTACCTGAGATGCACCTATCTTACTGGAGTATATGAAGAGAGATGTGCATCTCTGGCTGAATGTGTCTGACAGGTATGTGCCTTGCACTAAGCAGCATTCTACTTTCGCCCGAAGATGATGCCAGAGTATGAACAAAAAATGATTACCTTTAACAATTGGATTAGTTTCTGGTGTTGTTCCAGGGGGATTCATTATTTTTTAGCATGAGAGGGCATGGTAAATGGGCCACATTGCTTTGCCAAGATTGATCGCCACTTGTCCTCCTTGGCTTCAGATATTGGCTAAAACTTTATCCACTCTCCCTTAAAGCCTTTTTTAGGCAATGCTAGATTGGGTTTTATTTGCTAAGTTGGTAGTTTTGTCAACGAAACCTGAAGGTGTTGCTGCTCAGTGCTAGGAGCCTTAAGAAGAAACTCCACACCCTCCTTACTGTGGACAATGTAGACATCTGTGCCATTGCTGAGACATGGTTTTAAATATGCAGGAGGTGCTCCAGCAGTGCAAGGCTACAGTACCTTCCACACATTTAGACCATCAGCTGCACAGACAGAGGCTAAAGGTGGAGTGTCGATCTACATTAGCAACCATTATACCTCCTAGGTTGGTTAAACAGGATGGTGCCCTGAAGTTCATCCATGTACAAAATCACAGCAGATAGTCCCTTACCACACCCACACAGATAGTAAGCTGGTTCCTATTAGATGACCGAAGACGCATTATTTCGAATGCAACTTGGTCGAACTTGAAAAGATGAAAAGGCAAAATGAAGAAGCAGAATATAAGAGAATCCTTTCCCTGAGAAAGAAATCGCTTGGCCGCATCCGTTACTTTGCCGTTTTCGTCACTCTAGTGCGATCTCGTTGTTGGTATATTTAAGTGGGGGTGTGTGAAGGCCCCCCACTTTGTTTTTAAGTGTTTTTTCTCCTCCCTTGGGGGAAAAAAATCGCTGCTCTTAGCGTTAGTTTGTAAGTGTTCGCTTACATGGGGTCGATAAATCATCGTTCTCTTTTCTAAGCGTTCGATGATTTAATATAGACCCTAGTAAGCTATAGGTCAGCATCTATGTTGCAAGCATTGCATAACGCTTACCCAGACCTATCAGCGGAAGCTGTGTGACTTTTGTTGGCTAGTCTTCCTGCTGTTCTTTTCATGTTTGACATTCCTAAAATACACAAGGATGCCATTGATCCCCTCTGCGATCTATAGTGGAGTGTTTTGCCATTTAAAATAATCACCTTTTGCCACCCCTCTGCGATCTATAGTGGAGTGTTGTTTGGCCATTTAAAATAATCACCTTTTGCCAAGTTTGACTAGATGTAAAAAAGTTGTCGGTAGTTTGTCTTGTGTCCTTTATGATTCTTTGCATGTTTTGCATAATTTCAGTACTGTACAGTTTGAGAAAGAATTGGTGTTTGTAACTATTGATGTTTATTTTCTGATGCACCCCATGACATTTGACTTTAGATTTTTTGAGATTATTACTGATTTGTTTACATTTGATTCAAAAGAAACTTTAAAATTTTGGTTGAGTTTTTTTTATGGAGTTAGTTTGAATGGTAACTTGTATTTTGAGGGTGAGTTTTTTCACCAGGTATCTGTTGTAGTGATGGGGGCTGCTTTCTGCCCTGTAAAAGCCAGTTTGGTTTTGGCATGTTAGGAAAAGCACTGTGCTTTTTCTAGGTATTCTTGTACCTACTTTAGATACCTGGAAGCTAATATTTTAGGTCCTCATTTCCTGCTCTTGTTCCTTCTTTCATAGTTTTTGATTTGTGTTCCCAATTTTTGTGGTTCCTGGTTATAGTTTCAAAAAAAAAAAAAAAAAAATTGAAAATGTGTGCCCCAGAGAAGTCCTTGCAACAAATGAGGTCTCGGCTGTCAGAATGCTTGTTCAGTTATTCCTGTAGCGTATTTTGTGAGTATAACTCATCCTCCATGGAGAAATCAACCTCTTACCACTCCTCCTGCTCCTGCAGAGCGCTGTACAGCTGAAAGAGTCCTCTGCTTTAAAGGTGATGGTTATCTATCGATGCGCAGCCTCAGTGCAGTAACTTTAAAGGTGATGGTTATCGATTGCTGTAAAGGTGATGGCTATCGATGCTCAGCCTCAGTGCAGTTGCTGTAAAGGTGATTGCTATCGATGCTCCGCCTCAGTGCAGTTGCTGTAAAGGTGATGGCTATCTGCTCAGCCTCAGTGCAGTTGCTGTAAAGGTGATGGCTATCTGCTCAGCCTCAGTGCAGTTGCTGTAAAGGTGATGGCTATCTGCTCAGCCTCAGTGCAGTTGCTGTAAAGGTGACTGCTGTCGATGCTCAGCCTCAGTGCAGTTGCTGTAAAGGTGACTGCTGTCGATGCTCAGCCTCAGTGCAGTTGCTGTAAAGGTGACTGCTGTCGATGCTCAGCCTCAGTGCAGTTGCTGTAAAGGTGACTGCTGTCGATGCTCAGCCTCAGTGCAGTTGCTGTAAAGGTGACGGCTGTCTATGCTCAGCCTGCTGTAAAGGTGACGGCTGTCGATGCTCAGCCTGCTGTAAAGGTGATTGATGTCTATGCTCGGCCTCAGTGCAGTAGTATTAATTATTCTAACAGGTGTTAGTACTTGTTTACTTGAGTAAAGTACGAATGCTCTTCCTATAGCTACATTGAATCTGCTTACTTGAGATTTATTGTCTTTACTAGCCGAAGCTAAATTGTAACTTGTGAACACACACTTCCAAAATTGTTTTGCCAACATCATTTTGTGCATTTACATTGTATACTTTTGTATTTTTCTCCTGTATGTTTTTTACTGCCTTATGGCTAAGGAGTTGATTAAAAAAAACAAAAAATGCTGAACCCCAACAAACAAAGCAGTTGCTAATAATAATAGTAATAATAAAATCTTCTACATGTTTACAGGAGTGCCTAGACTGGCCTGATCTGGTAAAACGTCACTCCTCTCCTCATTCACTCTAAAAGGCATGAGGGTCTCTGAGCATTCCAGTAAACTCCCATTTCAACACGAGCTTGACTGTGCCCTTCGAGGTAGGGGCCACCCTTGTGAAGGAAACCAAGGCTTCCCAGTATGTAGTGTAGAATGGTGATTCCCTAAGGAATGGTAGTGTGCCCAGACGTCGTAAGCTAGAATTTTATTTTGTAGTATAACCTTTAACCCACAAAAGCAAGTTGCCTGAAATAGACACAAATGTCCTTGTTACTAATAGGCAACTATGTTAAACTCCAACAGCAGTATCTTACCAGTGTTAAAAGGGTGGGAATCCCCTTGTTAGATCATGCAGTAGTCCTCAGGGGGTGTATGTGTGATGATGCAAGATAGTGTCTGTTATGCCAGGAGGAGTAAGGCAGTGTATGTGTAACATATGCCAGCATAGCTAGCTGGAGTTTTGTAAATAATTGTCATTTGTATATCTAACTGATTTAAAATGTACCAACAGCGGGTCCTGCTGGACAGAAAAGAACACCTGTATGACTGTATTGTAACTGTTGAAATGAGTATATTGTAACAGATGATACTAGAGGCTCATCTCAGTCCAGCTAATGCTGAAAAGCAGTCTGAAATTAAATTACCTGATTTAGGCCATAAAGATTGTATCTTACAGTTCTGACTGCAGCCAGAGTTGAAATATCTCTGGAGTGGAACTGTTAAAAGGTATTTAAAGCTTCCACTTATTTATTTATATATATATATATATATATATATATATATATATATATATATATATATAAAATCTGAATTATTCTGTAGCTGAGGAGGTTATGAACAAAAAAGATGAGTTTTATCCCCCTATTTTACTCGAGCCCTTTACAAAACCTTTTAAGCAGAACAAGTTTGATAAGAATGTTGTTTTTTGTAATATTGATATGACAGTTGAAAGTGAAGAAATTTGTTCAAACATTAAAAACCACTGGAGAATTTTACATGGAAATCAGGATTTGATAAAATGGTGTTGGTGTGGAACCAAGATTTGTCTTTAGAAAACACTTAATCTTAAAAATATTTTGCAGAAAGACATTATCATAGGTTCATACTAGGCTATCTGCCCTAGGGCATTTATAAGCCTAGCCAGAGTGTGTTTGGCTTTCGCCACCCATTTTAAATTAATTTTGCTATGCCCTTTTTCGAGGTTAGTATATTGTGCCTCTGTACTAGGCTATCTGCCCTAGGGCATTTATAAGCATAGCCAGAGTGTGTTTGGCTTTCGCCACCCATTTTAAATTAATTTTGCTATGCCCTTTTTCGAGGTTAGTATACTGTGCCTCTGTCTAACAGTGACACAGAAGTGATACCCAGGGTAAACCTACGATCTCCCATCCACTCATCAAGATTCCTCTTGAAGAGAGTCAATGAGGGACTCTGCCTAACCTGGACTGGGATTTTATTCCAGAGTGAAGGGAGCCTCTGGGTTATGAATCTGTCCCTCCAGCATGTCCTATTTATTTCAGTGCTGAGGCTCAAGTCTCTCGCGCGCGTAGCTCGATGGGATTTGGATTTTCTGAGGTGCAGCATGTCCATTAATTCCGGGTTGGACATGGCTTTATACGTCAGGCACAGGTCGCCTCTGAGCAGGTGGTATGCCACTGAGTAGAGCTGGAGTTTCTTTAACCGGGCAGCATATGGCATCTGTTTGAGCCCTTTGATCCTCTTGGTGAGGTACTTTTGGGGTCTTTCCAGTCACTGCAGGTGTCTGGTAAGGTACATCCCAAAAGGGGAATTGTACTCGATTATGGGCCTGATGAGGGATGAGTAAAGAGGCCCGATGACTTCCCCTGATCTAGATGTGAATCCCTTCATGATTAGGTGGGCTATAGTAACCACTTTGGCCACGTGGTTGTCAAATGAGAGATTGCTATCAACTTGGGTCCGCAGGTCCCCAATTACTTTTTCTGTACTTAATGGATTACCACCTATGTAGTAATTTGTGGGCACTTTCTTTTTTCCAAAGGGGATGACTATACACTTTTTGGTGTTTAGCTTGAGGCCATGGCTCTGGCACCAGTTGTCTGTTTCTATGAGGCCCTTTTGGAGGATGCTTGTGTCGGCTGGAGAGTCTATTATGGCGCCCTGTTTGCAGTCATCTGCGAACTTGCCACAGTCCTTCCGTGTTGGCCTGTACCTCCGAGAAATATATACCGAACAAGAGAGGTCCCAGGAGTGAGCCTTGTGGGATGCCACTTGTAACTGGTTTGGAGTCTGACATGGCTCCAGCAATTCTACCCATGTGGGTTCTGTCCTTGAGCCAGTTTGCAACCCATCTAGTGACATAGGGGTTTATATTTAAGCTGGTGAGCTTATCTATAATGCCCGAGTGGGGTATTGTATCGAAGGCTTTTGCGAGGTCCAGGTAGGCTGTGTGGACCACCTTCCCCTCGTCAATGGCCTTGGTGACTGTTTCAAAGAAATTGACCAGGTTTAAGAGGCAGGATCTGTCCTTAACAAAGCCGAACTGGGTAGGATCCAGTGTCTGTAGGTCCCCAATATCTTTATTTATGAGGTCCATGATGATCCTTTCCATAGCTTTGCAGACCAAGCTAGTCAGGCTTATGGGGCGATAGTTTCCAGGATCCGTTGAGGCACCACCTTTGTGGAGAGGGACCACTGTTGCTGTACGCCACTCTTTGGGTACATATCCTGTAGTAAGACTGAGATTGAACAGTAGTTTTAGGGTTTAACTCTTCTTGGAGTTCATGTAGGATGCAGCCCGGGACACAGTCTGGTCCATTGATGCTGTGTATTTTGCTTTGGAGAGGGCGGCTCTTACCTGAGCATCTGAGATGTTAGGGGGGCAGCACTCTGCTGGGATAGATATTTGCCCTTTTGGTGGGGGGGGGGAGTATGCGCTGAACCTGTCAGCTAGGATGTTGGCAATGTCTGTGGGTTCAGTGTATTTTTTGTCATTTTGGACTAATTCTGAGCATATCTGGGAATTCTCACCAAGGTTCCTAACATAACTAAAGAAAGCCATGCGATTATCCTTGGTGTCCTGTGCAATTTTTCTCTCTAAGCTGGCCTTAGACGATTTTATGAGTGCCCGTAGTTTTTTGCTAATACTGATCAGAGATGCCTTCCCTTTTTGAGATTTTGCTTTATCATGTAGTAGCTTCCTCCTTCTATTGTATAGTTTGTTTATGGCTGGGTCCACCAGACAGGACATCTGCCTTTGGAGGATTGGGTCTTGGTTTTATTTGGGATTGCATGATCCATGCATTCCTGAAGGTGTTCATAGAATGCATTTATAAAGGATTCTGCAGTCTGGGCCGTATTTTCCACAGGCCCGGGGGCTTTGAAGGATTCCACCTCGGTTTTGAGGAGTGTGAAATTTGCTTTAGAGCAGTTTTTCACTGTGGTTTTCAGGGCAGGGGGTGGGGTCGGGATGTGAATATCCAGTGAGATTCTGGTCTGGAGCATAGAGTCCCCATGTTGGTGATGATCAGGTCTAGTATGTTTTCCCCTCTTGTGGGAGTGGTAACCAGTTGTTCCATATCATTTGAGTTTATAAATTCTAGGAATCTTTGGGCTAGGGTGTTGGAGCTAGAGTAATGCTCCCAGTCTGTGTTTGGGTAGTTGAAGTCGCCCAATATAATGGTGTATGGAGAGACCTTCATATTTTCCAGTGTTCTCAGGAAGGCCGAGTGGGGTTCTTGTGTTTGAGAGGGTGGTCTGTTGCAGGCTATAAACTGGAAGGCAGTTTTTACCCACTGTTAGTTGCACATGGATAGTCTCTGATGCTTCGTGCTGTTCCACCAACCTGGAGGTGTGGGTATCTTTGACGAATATTGATACTCCCCCCTCCTTTTGTGGTTCGGTCCAAGTTTTGGGACCGAAAAGCATGGTATGAGGTATAACCTGGTAGTGCTGGGGTGCTCTCTGGAGCTTTGAACCAGGTTTCTGTTATTGCACAGATATCGATGTTCTCCATGCTAAGGAGAGTTTCGAGTGCATGCATCTTGAGGTTTAGACTTCTGGTGTTGAGTAGCATTACTCTTAGTTTCTTATCCCTTGTGATACCTATGGAGAGGTGGGTTTGTCTTTTGAGCCTTGCCTAAAAAAGGCACTATGGGGATAGCAAGAGCCTTTTCCAATATCCGAAAGCCCAGGGGTGACGTGTAAGCCGTCCCTAGCGAAGCATCGTGGCTTGTCGAGCATGTCATCCCAGGCTGACTGGCATTGGATCCCCTTTGAATGACACCAATACCTAAGCCAATTGTTGAAATTGATCATCTTGTCTTCATATTGTGGCATCATTCTTGGTGAGGGTAAGATGCTACTCAAGGTCAGGGTCATACCGGCCTGGTCTACATGCTCAGAGAGCTCCTCTATGTATCTTTTCATGTAGTCCAGGGAGGTAGTCTCAGGTCATTCACACCAGCATGGACAATGACAGAGTCATATTTGTACTCTCCTTGGAGTGACCTGAGTGCTTGTGTTGTGGCGGATCCTAGTGCCCGACAGGCAGCTCACCGTGACCTTCTCCTTGTTCAGCCTGGAGAGCGGGACGTCAGTGTGCCTGACGATAGTCACCTATTACAAGTGTATCAGGTGTGTTGTTTAGCCTTAAGGGCTGTGACTGTTCGGCACACTGGCTTTGGCTTTGTGAGCTATGTGTTGCACGTGTTTTGTTTTGGGGTAGCGGTTGCTTGGGTGTCTGCTTTGGAGGTCTCTGCTGCTTAGGCAGACTTTTATTTAGAGCCACCGAGTATGTTTTTGTGTGTTTGTGTTTGGTTTGCTGTTGTAGTAGGTCTATGTGAGACTGGCATTGTAGTGAGTGTGGTTTCCTTCTCCTCCTGACTGGTTATGCCAGTACTGAGTTGTGAGAGCTTAGCCTCCAGTTTGGCTTTATGGTTGCATCTCTCACGTGTTGGAATTTGTTGGGAGGAGGAGAGTTGTCTGTGTACATGAGGCAGTTATAACATTGCCAAATATCATCCCAAATATTGGAGTACTGTCGTCTACACTTAAGGGGATGTATAAGAGTGGCAGTTCTGTATGTAGATATGTTATGGAAGGGCTGTGACCACATGAATTCTATTATTCAAATTCCCTGTTTACAGCTGTAAGTCCAAAGGTGTAATACATCAGTAAATGTATTTGTTGTAGTGCTTACTATGTAGGGATGACTGCACGTAGAATCAGGGAACACTTGTATGCAGTCAAGACAAATGATGAAAAGAGTTCTTTATTTAAATACACATTAGAGCGCAACCATTCTAAGGAATTTACTTTTGTGGTAGCCACTAATTTGAGAGGGGAGGACTTTAGGAAGAAGATGGAGCAAAAACACAGTGGCAGTTACAATTTCGTGCAGATTGTTTACAAGGTATTAATGGCTCCATTAATATTAAATGTTTTTTTTAAAAAATGCAGACTTAAATAGTTTGAATAATGTACAGTGTTTTTAAGTTATGTACCTTTTACGGTTTTACTTTTTTGTACACCTTTTTAATCAAGTAGATGTGTTAATTGTTTGATTTAATTGATAAGGTTAATTGTGTATAAATAGATTTGTATTTTGTATGTTTGATATTCTGATTAAGCACAGTCCTACTTTAATTACATGTTTTCGTCCCCATGGACTTAAAGTGCTTCGTGGTCACTTATTTTTGCTTCTTTGTGGAGGTTTTGGTGGTTTTTTTTTAACATATTGGTTTTTGTTTAACTCTGTTTGTTTGGGTTGTTACTGTTCCAATGTTTACCTCTTGAAGCTCAGAGAAAAAGGTTTCATGAGCATAAGACGCAAGGTAGATGAGTGTATGGTTTTATACTGCTGAGTTAAGCACTTATGTTCAAAGATGGATGCGTGGGTGTCAGGTCGCCACTTTTCAAAGGCTGGCAGGCCTTTTGGAGAGGGTACAAGCCCTTAGCACTTTGACTGATGACATGAGAATCAACCAGGAGTGTAGTGCAACTCTACAGATGAGCTGGGGGGAAAAGGGGATCTCTACTTATCAAGCAGGGCATCACTGCCCAAGAAGGGATATCGAGTGCTGCACATGGATATAAGGGAACCCATGGTGGGCAACCTAAACCACTCCAGCAGAATCCAGCAGTAACAGGGGAAGCCACTAGTTTAGGTACACGGCTAGGATCAAGGTTTTTAGATGTTTTAAATGTAACCAATGGGGCCTTTTAGCATACAGATGTCCAGTAAAGCAAGATGGGTTGCCAGCAAGTGGGAATAACAGTATGCCAGTGGTGCGTTGTCTGGAGACAGCAGGGGTACCAGACTGTCATCAGAGTTTATATCCTGTCTTAGTGGATGGAAAACAGGACACTGTTAGACACACCCTGTGACATGACCATTGTGAAGGCTGCAGTGGTTAAAGAGGAGCAGTACTTGCTTGGGCAGTCCACTCCATTCAGAGCGTCAGGAGGGATCCCATTCCAAATAGCCTTGGCTAGGGTTCACCTTGATTGGGAGAGTGGAAAAGAAAGTAGGCAAATAGGTGTGGTTTGAGGATATCCCTGCAGATGTCTGAATAGACTGGGAATATAACGGCAAACTTGAACCAAAGAAAACAAAAAATGGAAGGAACCACCAACAGCACTGATCCACAAAGATATAAACCGTTTATTGACATGTTAAGCGCTTTTCGGAATACAAGACTTCAGAACAACCAAGTACAAACCATTACAAAATTAAGTATTTCCTTTTTATAATTTAAAGCAGTAATGTCATATTATGTACTGTGTGACTCATAATAACTTTTTTAAAAGCAATACCCTATTAAAATCAAATAAAAAGCTGATTTTAGTTTCACTAAAGAACTAATAGATATCTTATCATTTAGCCTAATAAGCTTTTGTAAAAGCAGATACTGACATCAAATTACAATCTGATGCAAACATTAAAAAAAAGCTGATTTTAAAAGATATTCCAGGTCTATGGTAAGAACTAATAAAAATATCCTTATCATTTAGGACCACAGAGTGGAGCCCTTTGTCCAAAGGGCATGAACTATACATTACTTATATAAAGGATGTTCTATGATGGAATCCTCATGATTAGTGGCTATAGTAACCACTTTGGCCACGTGGTTGTCAAATGAGAGATTGTTATCAACTTGGGTCCCCGTAGGTCCCCAATTACTTTTTCTGTACTTAATGTAGATTACCACCTATGTAGTAATTCTGTGGGCACTTTGTTTTTAAGCCAAGGTGATGACTATACACTTTTTTGGTGTTTAGCTTGGAGGCCATGGCTCTGGCAAACCAGTTGTCTGTTTCATGAGGCCCTTTGAGGATGCTTGTGTCGGCTGGAGAATCTGATTATGGCGCCTAGTTTGCAGTCATCTGCGTGAACTGCCAGCCACAGTCCCTTCCAAGCTTGGCTCTGTACCCTCCTCCAGGAAATATATAATGAACAAGAGAGGTCCCAGGAGTGAGCTTCCTTGTGGGTTTCACTTGTAACTGGTTTGGAGTCTGACATGGTCTCCAGCACCCTAAACCCATGTGGGTTCCTGTCCTTTGAGCCAGTTTGAAAACCCATCTAGTGACATAGGGGTTTATATTTAAGCTGGTGAGCTTATCTATAACGCCCGAGTGGGGTATTGTATCGAAGGCTTTTATGCAGGGTCCAGGTAGGCTGTGTGACCCACCTTCCCCCATCACAATGGCCTGGTGGATCTGTTCCAAAAGAAATTGACCAGGCTTTGGCAGAGAGTTAGGATCTGTCCTTCACAAAGCCGAACTGCAGGATCCAGTGTCTGTATGGTCCCCAATATCTCTTTATTTATGAGGGGTCCATGATGATCCTTTCCATAGCTTTGCAGGCACCAAGCTAGTCAGGCTTATGGGGCAATAGTCTCCCAGGATCCGCTTGAGGCCACCTTTAGGAGAGGGACCACTGTTGCTGTATGCCACTCTTTGGGTACATATCCTGTAGTAAGACTGAGATTGAACAGTAGTTTTAGGGTTTAACTCTCTGGAGTTCAAGTAGGATGCAGCCCGGGACACAGTCGGGTCCATTGATGCTGTGTTTTTGCTTTGGAGAGAGGGTGCTTCCTACCTGGTATCTGAGATGTTAGGGGCAGCACTCTGCTGGGATAGACATTTGCCCTTGGGAGTATGCGCTGAAACCTGTCAGCTAGGATGTTATAAATGTCTGTGGTTTCAGTGTATTTTTGTCATTTTAGACTCATTAATTTATATTATTCAAATTCTTACCACAAGGTTCCTAACATAACTAAAGAAAGCCATGCGATTATCCTTGGTGTCCTGTGCAATTTTCTCTGCTTTGGCCTTAGACGATTTTATGAGTGCCCGAGTTTTTGCTACATAATACTGACTAGAGATGCCTTCTTTTGAGATTTTGCTTTATCATGTAGTAGCTTCCCTCCTTCTATTGTATAGTTTGTTTATGGTTGGGTCCACGACAGGACATCTGCCTTGGAGGATTGGGCTTGGTTTTATTTGGGATTGAAGGATCCAGCATGCATTCCTGAAGGTGTTCATAGAATGTATTTATAAGGATTCTGCGGTTCAGGCTGGAGTTTTCCACAGGCCCGGGCTTTGAAGTGATTCCTACCGGTTTTGAGGAGGTGGAATTTGCTTTAGAGCAGTTTTTCACTGTGGTTTTCAGGGCAGGGTGGGGTCGGATGTGGAATATCCAGTGAGATTCTGGTTCAAGCATAGAGTCCTCATGCTGGTGTGATGATCAGGTCTAGTGGCCAAGTTTTCCTTGCTAGGAAAGGTAAATCCAGCCAAGTCTCATCATCGAGTTTATAAATTTAAACCCTTTCAATAGTGTTGGAGCGAGCAATGCTCCCAGTCTGTGTTTGGGGTAGTTGAAGTCGCCCAATATAATGGTGTGTATGGAGAGACCTTCATATTTTCCAGTGTTCAGGAAGGCCGAGTGGGGTTTTTTGTGTTTGAGAGGGTGGTCTGTCAGTATATTGGCAAACTGGAAGGCAGTTTTACCTACTGTTAGTTGTGTATGGATAGTCTCTGATGCTTCGTGTTGTTCCAATAACCTGAGGTGTGGGTATCTTTGATATTGATGGCCCTCCTTGTGGTTCGGTCCAAGTAAAGCATGGTATGAGGTATAACCTGGTAGTGCTGGGGTGCTCTCTGGAGCTTTGAACCAGGTTTCTGTTATTGCACAGATATCGATGTTCTCCATGCTAAGGAGAGTTTCAGTGCATGCATCTTGAGGTTTAGACTTCTGGCATTGAGTAGCATTACTGTTAGTTTCTTATCCCTCGTGATACTTATGGAGGTGGGTTTGTCTTTTGAGCCTTGCCTAAAAAAGGCACTATGGGGATAGCAAGAGCCTTTTCCAATATCCGAAAGCCCAGGGGTGACGTGTAAGCCGTCCCTAGCGAAGCATCGTGGCTTGTCGAGCATGTCATCCCAGGCTGACTGGCATTGGATCCCCTTTGAATGACACCAATACCTAAGCCAATTGTTGAAATTGATCATCTTGTCTTCATATTGTGGCATCATTCTTGGTGAGGGTAAGATGCTACTCAAGGTCAGGGTCATACCGGCCTGGGCTACATGCTCAGAGAGCTCCTCTATGTATCTTTTCATGTAGTCCAGGGAGGTACGTCTCAGGTCATTCACACCAGCATGGACAATGACTGAGTCATATTTGTACTCGCCTTGGAGTGACCTGAGTGCTTGTGTTGTGGCGGATCCTAGTGCCCGACAGGCAGCTCACCGTGACCTTCTCCTTGTTCAGCCTGGAGAGCAGGACGTCAGTGTGCCTGACGATAGTCACCTATTACAAGTGTATCAGGTGTGTTGTTTAGCCTTAAGGGCTGTGACTGTTCGGCACACTGGCTTTGGCTTTGTGAGCTATGTGTTGCACGTGTTTTGTTTTGGGGTAGCGGTTGCTTGGGTGTCTGCTTTGGAGGTCTCTGCTGCTTAGGCAGACTTTTATTTAGAGCCACCGAGTATGTTTTTGTGTGTTTGTGTTTGGTTTGCTGTTGTAGTAGGTCTATGTGAGACTGGCATTGTAGTGAGTGTGGTTTCCTTCTCCTCCTGACTGGTTATGCCAGTACTGAGTTGAGAGAGCTTAGCCTCCAGTTTGGCTTTATGGTTGCATCTCTCACGTGTTGGAATTTGTTGGGAGGAGGAGAGAGTTGTCTGTGTACATGAGGCAGTTATAACATTGCCAAATATCATCCCAAATATTGGAGTACTGTCGTCTACACTTAAGGGGATGTATAAGAGTGGCAGTTCTGTATGTAGATATGTTATGGAAGGGCTGTGACCACATGAATTCTATTATTCAAATTCCCTGTTTACAACTGTAAGTCCAAAGGTGTAATACATCAGTAAATGTATTTGTTGTAGTGCTTACTATGTAGGGATGACTGCACGTAGAATCAGGGAACACCTGTATGCAGTCAAGACAAATGATGAAAAGAGTTCTTTATTTAAATACACATTAGAGCGCAACCATTCTAAGGAATTTACTTTTGTGGTAGCCACTAATTTGAGAGGGGAGGACTTTAGGAAGAAGATGGAGCAAAAAACACAGTGGCAGTTACAATTTCGTGCAGATTGTTTACAAGGTATTAATGGCTCCATTAATATTAAATGTTTTTTTTAAAAAATGCAGACTTAAATAGTTTGAATAATGTACAGTGTTTTTAAGTTATGTACCTTTTACGGTTTTACTTTTTTGTACACCTTTTTAATCAAGTAGATGTGTTAATTGTTTGATTTAATTGATAAGGTTAATTGTGTATAAATAGATTTGTATTTTGTATGTTTGATATTCTGATTAAGCACAGTCCTACTTTAAGTCCATGGGGGCGAAAACATGTAATTAAAGTGCTTCGTGGTCACTTATTTGTGGAGGTTTTGGTGGGGTTTTTTTTTACATATTGGTTTTTGTTTAACTCTGTTTGTTTGGGTTGTTACTGTTCCAATGTTTACCTCTTGAAGCTCAGAGAAAAAGGTTTCATGAGCATAAGACGCAAGGTAGATGAGTGTATGGTTTTATACTGCTGAGTTAAGCACTTATGTTCAAAGATGGATGCGTGGGTGTCAGGTCGCCACTTTTCAAAGGCTGGCAGGCCTTTTGGAGAGGGTACAAGCCCTTAGCACTTTGACTGATGACATGAGAATCAACCAGGAGTGTAGTGCAACTCTACAGATGAGCTGGGGGGAAAAGGGGATCTCTACTTATCAAGCAGGGCATCACTGCCCAAGAAGGGGATATCCAGTGCTGCACATGGATATAAGGGAACCCATGGTGGGCAACCTAAACCACTCCAGCAGAATCCAGCAGTAACAGGGGAAGCCACTAGTTTAGGTACACGGCTAGGATCAAGGTTTTTAGATGTTTTAAATGTAACCAATGGGGCCTTTTAGCATACAGATGTCCAGTAAAGCAAGATGGGTTGCCAGCAAGTGGGAATAACAGTATGCCAGTGGTACGTTGTCTGGAGACAGCAGGGGTACCAGACTGTCATCAGAGTTTATATCCTGTCTTAGTGGATGGAAAACAGGACACTGTTAGACACACCCTGTGACATGACCATTGTGAAGGCTGCAGTGGTTAAAGAGGAGCAGTACTTGCTTGGGCAGTCCACTCCATTCAGAGCGTCAGGAGGGATCCCATTCCAAATAGCCTTGGCTAGGGTTCACCTTGATTGGGAGAGTGGAAAAGAAAGTAGGCAAATAGGTGTGTTTTGAGGATATCCCTGCAGATGTCTTAATAGACTAGGAATATAACAGCAAACTTGAACCAAAGAAAACAAAAAAATGGAAGGAACCACCAACAGCACTGATCCACAAAGATATAAACCGTTTATTGACATGTTAAGCGCTTTCGTCGGAATACAAGACTTCAGAACAACCAAGTACAAACCATTACAAAATTAAGTATTTCCTTTTTATAATTTAAAGCAGTAATGTCATATTATGTACTGTGTGACTCGCAATAACTTTTTTAAAAGCAATACCCTATTAAAATCAAATAAAAAAAGCTGATTTTAGTTTCACTAAAGAACTAATAGATATCTTATCATTTAGCCCAGGTGGCTGATACGCATCAAGTCTCATCTGCCACTTGAGCATTAAAAATTCTAAGAAATTATCATCCGGTCTACCTCAGGTGCCCAGATAACTTGGTCTAGGACAAAAAATTTAAAGGAATGTGTTGGATGTGCTTTTAAGTGTTTGTATAAAGCATTAATATCTCTTTTATTGTGAAGGTTGTAATTGCGGTGGTATATTCTTTGTCTAAGGGCTCTTACTGTCTTCTCCATATAATAACCGTCGCATGGCCTACATAGTGCAATATAAACCACCCCTTTTATATAACAATAATGCTTTTTATGGGTGCTAATTTTGCCAAAATTCCTGACCTTAATTGAGTCGGTGTCTATTCTAAATGGACATTGTGCACACCTCCCACATTTAAAAGTTCCACCTGGTCCTGGCTTTACCTTTTTCCTCTTCACTAAGCCTTTCAACGATGTTTCCTTCTTGTAAACCACAAGTGGTTTTTCCCCTAGTCTTTTTTAAGGATTTTGTCATCCGTACTGAACATAGACCAAAAATTATGGACAATGTTCTTGATGTCAAAAAAATCTATTGTGAAAGGGAGAACCAATGTCCTACTGGTAAAGCCAGTTATGTTATACAAAAGGGGTGGTTTATATTACACTATGTAGGTCATGTGATGGTTATGATGTGGGGAAGACAGTAAGAGCCCTTAGACAAAGAATATACCAACACAATTATGAAATACTGATTGATAGAGGTGCCACTCATGTCAGACCTGCTGGCTTGTCTGTGGGAGTGCTGAGTGAAGCATCTAAAGACCACCCCCAGACTGGTCTTGTGGATAGGTTAAACTCTACACTAAACACAATGCATTTGCAGAGCAGTGAAAGCGAGAGTGGGACAAAAATTTGCCTTATCTGCCATTTGCATACAAAGAGGTGTCCCAGGAATCCACAGGTGTTTCACCCTTTTAAGTTGCTGTATGGGCATAGTGTGAGGTGGCCTTTAGCTCTGGTTGGTAATGAGTGGAAGGGTGAGTAGAAATCCCACAGGGAGTCTGTTGTGGCATATGTCCTAAACCTCAGGACAAGGTTTGGGGAGCTCATGAGCTTGGCCCAGGAGAACCTGGCAGGAGCCCAACAGCAGAAAAAGCTCTGATATGACAAGAATGCTTATGCCTGAGAGTATGCTGTAGAATAGCAGGTTATGGTGCTCATTACTGTTGGACACAGTAAGCTGCAGGCAGCTTGGGAAGGACCCTTCAAAGTGGTAAGGAAGGTCAGTGATGTTAACTACATGGTAAACCTGCTAGGACAGGAAGCAGGGGGCACAAATTGTACCCTGTTAATATAATGCCTTGCCATGACAGGAAAGCCCTGGTGCCGAGCATTTGCAATGGATGACACGAGGAGTCTGAGGGGGATCTGTTGACTTATCTCCTCAGTGATGCTTGGACTGACTCCTCAGTGGAAAGGGTAGCAGTGCCCCAGCGGCTATCTCCTACCTAGGTTTGGGAAATCTGAGCAGTTACAGGAATTTAGTGGCATGTTGACTGGGAAACCTGGGTGCACCCACTTGGTGCAGCACCATGTAGATACCGGACCCCAAATGCCCATCAGGCAGGCCCTTTACAGGGTGCCTGAGCAAGTCAGACTGACTCTGAGGGAGGAGATACAGAAAATGTTGGAACTGGGGATAATCCAGGAGTCCAGCATTCTTTGGGCCTCTCCAGTGGTGCTGGTACAAAAGAAAGATGGCAGCACCAGGTTATGCGTAGTCCTATAGAGTTAGATGCTTACCCCATGCCTAGGATTTATTTATTATTTATTTATTTTATTTTACATTTGTTGACCGGGCTAGTCTATCTGGATATATGTCCATTTTCAGTAGAGGCCCGGGGAGAAAAGCTCCAGTGATTATTACATGGTTTAAGAAAGTGTTGCAATAAAAGTAATAACAAATATAAAGCTAACAGTAAACAAATAGTATTTTTTTTTTTGGAAATTGCAAATTACAATCTTAAAACCAAAAAATACATAAACTACAACCTACGTGATGTGCATATCACAATAATCATTACAATACAAAGAATCAAATTTTATGAGAGGAGTGCTAAAGTGTAATGAGAGGTAAAGTAAAGCTGAAAGGGGTGTAGAGAGAGAAAAAATAGGGAAGAAGAAGAAAAGTAAAGGAAAACGGAGTAAGTCTAGTTAGTACAAGGACATAGCCAGTTTATTGAGGTACTGTCTAGATGAGTCTAGGGGGGAGGTCTGGGAATGAGGTATCCGAGGGTTGATTATTCCATATTTTCCAACAAAGTTGGAGAACAGGCAGTCCCCTGTTAAGTTATAGGGTATAGGAGGGAAAAATAGGGAAGAAGACAAGAAAAGAAACTGAGTTAGTCTGGGTTACTACAGGGGCATAGCCATTTTTTATTGAGATACAGATGTTCATCGTGCTTACAGCTGCAGTCCTTATATATGGGTTTTCCTGCCGTCAGGCGGGTCCTCGGTCAGCCGAATTCCAAAGTCTTGGTCCGGCGTCGGTTGTTGTCGCATTCTTCCCTGACGTCAGTGCGACAGGGGTATATAAGACACGGCCAACGCCATTTTCTCCAGTCTTTTTGCGCGCAGAAGCAGTTCAAGTGCTGGTCCAGCTCTAATTTCTCAATCCAGGGGAATT